>NW_027196531.1:42500-87565 GCF_038502225.1 Cherax quadricarinatus | reverse complement strand
TTAACCCTTTCAGGGTTTTCAACATACTAGTATGGCTTATGCACCAGGGTTATTGACGTACTGGAACGCCTAAATTCTAGCGCCTTCAAATCTAGCGAGAGAAAGCTGGTAGGCCTAAATATGAAAGAATGGGTCTATGTGGTCAGTGTGTGCAGTATAAAAAAATCCTACAGCACACAGTGCATAATGAGAAAAAAAAAACTTTGACAGTGTTTTGGGATTAAAACAGCGACTTTGCACTGTATTTTCGTAAGATATTTATGGTTGTATTCTAGTTTTCCTGGCCTCATTTTATAGAATGGAAGATATAATACAGAAATTGAGATGATTTTGATTGGTTTCACAACGAAAAGTGCCTCGAAACTGAGCTCAAAGTAGCAGAAATGTTCGATTTTTACCGAAGTTCAAAAGTAAACAAATCATGCCAAACGTCCAATACACATCAACTGGTGAGTCTAATATTCTTTCACAAGTGTGCTGATATTATTTATACCATTTCTACACTAATGCAGTAGTCTGCATAACAGTAAATCTTCTATTTTTTTGTGAGAATAAAAATTCAAAGTGGAAAGCAAAAGAAATATAAGAGGGACCTGGGGACGTGACTAACGAACAGAGAACTTGTTATTTTAGTGCCAGAAATGTCTGTCTTGTTTATTCTGGACCCTATTTGGAAATTGGCATCTTCTGAAATTTGTGTGAAATTGGCAAAATTGCCAATTTCTAACCACTTTATTGGATAGTTGAAATCGGTAAATGTTTGGTTTCTTGTACTCATTTGATGGAAAAAGTGGAGTTCTAGAGAAATAAATACGATTTTTGTTGACTAGTACAAAGGAATTGGCCGAAAATAGGGCTCAAAGTGGGCGAAATCGCCGATGCGCAAACATCGGCAAGACCGCTAATGCCGTGAGAGCATAATTCCGTAAGTTTTCCATCAAGTTTCACACTTTTGGTGTCATTATGATCGAGAAAAGATTATCATTTCATAAGAAAAAAATTTTTTTTTTTTTCCGAAAAATTTTCGACCCTGAGAACAAGTTTAGGAGAGGGCCTCTCGACCCTGAAAGGGTTAATCAAATTATGATCTTCAAGGTGACTTCTAATAATGTCAGCTATACCTGATTCTAATAATTTGCCTACTATAGACGTTAGGCTTATTGGACGGTAATTTGAAAGAATGGACTTATCCCCTGATTTGAATGTAGGAACCACATTAGCCATCTTCCACATCTCAGGCGCAACACCAGTAAGGATGGATGCATTAAACACACTCGTTAATGACTGACTAAGTTCCATCTTGCAGTCTTTAAGTACCTTGGAAAACAACTCATCGTGTCCCAGGGACTTATTTTGCTTCACTTTGTCTATCTGTTTGATAACTATGTCCCTCGCAACAGTAATATTAGTTAATTTGAATTCAACAGGAACTGAATAATTGTTAATTTCTGGAATCTCATTTATGTCTTTGTGTAAAAACCGACAAAAAATAGTCATTAAATAGGGAACACATTTCCAGTTCGTTATCTGTCAGCTGTTCATTCCCAATTTTCAGAGGTGCTACTTTTTCCTTCACCTTCATTCTATACACTTGAAAGAACCCCTTTGGATTAGTCTTTGATTCATTAGCAACTCTAATTTCATAGTCACATTTAGCCATTCTAATCCCCTTTTTTTACCTCTCTTTTAAGCTGAACATATTGGTCAGTAATGTTAACCTCTCCACTTATGATGTGCCTATAAATTCCCTTTTTCTCCCCTAATAGATCCTTTAGCCTACTGTTAACCCATTTGGGATGATTGTTATTATTAGACCTAATTTGTCTCTGGGAAATGTATATAGTACTCTGTGCACATTGTATATTGTTAAAAAAAAAAAATCACAAACACAGATCCTTTCGTAATTGTAAGCATGATCATCGTCAATAAAATCAATAGCTAGATTACCCCAATCGAGATTAGAGAGGTGTTCCCTAAGTCCATTAAAATTGGCAGAACGAAAATTGGGGACTTTTACCACATTATCGTTATTCTCATATTCCCAGTTAATGCTAAAAGTGATGGATTTGTGATCACTTGCGCCAAGCTCTTCAGTGATCTCCAGATTATTTACGAGTGTTTCCTTATTTGACAAGACTAGGTCGAGCAAATTATTACCCCTGGTAGGCTCTGTTACACACTGCTTCAGAAAACAGTCCTGAACCACTTCCATAAAGTCACTGGACTTCAAATTACCAGTCAAAGAAGTCCAGTCAATTTGACTAAAGTTAAAATCCCTTATTATCACTACGTTATTGTGTCTAGAAACCCTAACAATTTCGTCCCAAAGAAATATCCCTCTATCCTGATCCAAGCCTCGAGGTTAGTATATTACACCAAGAATTAGTTTTTTTCTTGACATTCTACAAACTCTACCCAAACAGATTCTGTTACTAGTCGATCTATTTTTATACCTGTTTTTATGCAATAATTTATATTTTCTCATACATATAATGCAACTCCTCCCCCCTTCCCATTATATTTATCCACATGAAACAAATTAAATACTTGAATGTTACACTCGGCAATCATATCCCGACTCTTTAAATCATACCATGTTTCATTCATTGCAATGACATAAAAGTTCCCAGAACATGCTATCATACATATTTCATTAATCTTATTTCTTGCACTACTAAAGTTACCTTCAGACTACATAATGAGATACAAGTTAATAACTTTATAACAGCTATGAGTAACATCGACTGGAATAATGAGCTAGAAACATATACAGATAATGATGAATGTGTTAAGACTATTCTAAACGTTACTTGTCAATCCTTACCAGCCTGATGAGGTCAAAAACACTATTATGAGAACAGATTACATAACATAAAAGGTGATTTGAAGAAGACTTGGAAAACCCTATCTGAAATTCTAGACACTAAAAAGATATCCAAAAACAAAACATTCAAATTAACAAATCCAGATGAACCCCTACTCCCACTGACTGAAACAGCAAACAGACTCAATATTTTCTTCTCCACCATAGGAAAGAATCTAGCGAGCAAAATCCCAAGCTCAAACACCCATCCATCAGACTACCTCACAGGTACCTACCTGAATATGTACACTATTCCTAGCTCCAACCAACCCAGCAGAAGTCTCGCTCATCATCAACACATTTAACCCTTTGACTGTTTTGGTCGTATATATACGTTTTACGAGCCAATGTTTTTGACGTATATATACTCATAAATTCTAGCGGCTGCAAATCAAGCAGGAGAAAGCTGGTAGGCCCACATGAGAGAGAATGGGTCTATGTGGTCAGTGTGCACCATATAAAAGAATCCTGCAGCACGCAGAGCATAATGAGAAAAAAAAAAACGCCGACCATTTTTTTTAATTAAAATGCCAACTTTGTGGTCTATTTTCATATAGTATTTATGGTTGTATTCTCGTTTCCTTGGTCTCATTTGATAGAATGGAAAACATATTATAGAAATAGAGGTGATTTTGATTGGTTTTACTATGAAAAGAGCCTTGAAATGGAACTCAAAGTAAGGGAAATGTTTGATTTTTGCCAATGTTCAAAAGTAAACAAATGATGTCATTTTCCAATAAATGTCCAAGTAGCCATTCTAATATGCAGTTATGAATGGGTTGTCATTATTTATACAATTATTACAATATTGGAGTAGTCTACATAACAGTAAATCTTTTATTTTTTATTTACCTGGAGTTTACCTGGAGAGAGTTCCAGGGGTCAACACCCCCACAGCCCGGTCTGTGACCAGGCCTCATGGTGGATCAGAGCCTGATCAACCAGGCTGTTACTGCTGGCTGCACGCAATCCATCGTACGAGCCACAGCCCGGCTGGTCAGGTACCGACTTTATGTGCTTGTCCAGTGCCTGCTTGAAGACAGCCAGGGGTCTATTGGTAATCCCCCTTATGTATGTAGTTAGGAATCATTATTTTAAGATTAAGATACGTATTTCTGTGCTTATAGTCAAATGGGTGAGTGAGTGAGTATAAGTGTGAACCACCAGGTGGTTTTTATGTAGTTAGTTGACTGGGTGTATCAGGGAGATAAGATGTTTTCTAACGGTAGTTTTGAAGGTGATGAATGTGTCTGCAGTTCTAGAGTCTTCAGGTAGGGTATTCCAGATTTTAGGGCCTTTGACATACATTGAATTTTTGTAAAGGTTTAGTTGGACACAGGAAATGTCGTAGAGATGTTTGTGTCTGGTGTTATGCCTGTGGGTCCTGTCACAACTATCAAGAAAGCATTTTAGGTCAAGGTTAATATTGGAATTTAAGGTCCTGTATATGTAGATTGCACAGTATTAAGTGTGGATGTTCTGAACAGGGAGTAAGTTTAGATCTATGAAGAGTGGGGGAGGGGGTGTTCCAGGGATGGGATTTAGTGATTATTCTTAATGCGGCTTTTTGTTGAGTTATTATTGGCTTTAGGTGTATTGCTGCAGTTGATCCCCAAGCACAAATATCATAGGTGAGGTATGGATAAATGAGTGAATAGTATAGTGTGAGAAGAGCATTTTGCGGCACGTAGTATCGTATCTTGGAGAGAATCCGAACTGTTTTGGATCCTTTTTTTGATGTGTGTTGGATATGGGTGCTGAAATTCAGGTTGTTGTCGAGGTATAGGCTTAGGAATTTCCCCTCATTATGTCTGGCAATTAGAGTGCTGTCGATCTTAATGTTAAGTTGCGCAGCACCTACTCTGCTACCAAACATAATACGTATAGTAGGTTTTGTCAGTGTTAAGTGTAAGTTTATTGGCTGTCATCCGAGTTGATATTTTGAGCAGCTCCTCATTAACAATGGTGTTGAGGGTGGCAAGATGAGGGCGAGAGATGACATAAGAATGGGTTTAAGGTGTTGGGATATGTTTGGAAGATCATTGATGTAAGTGAGGAAGAGCAGGGGTCCAAAGACACTTCCCTGCGGAACTCCAGTATCAAGTGGCCGTGTTGATGATGCTGTCTTTAATGGTGACATACTGATACTTATTAGTAAGGTAGGATTTGAAATATGCAATTGCATGGCCTCTTATACCATAATGGTCAAGTTTGTGGAATAGGATGCCGTGGTCTAATGTGTCAAAAGCTTTTCTTAGGTAAATAAAAATTCGTAGCGGATATTCCATATTTTTCAATGCTGTGTAAAGCAGATCTAGCATTTTTACAATTGCATCATTAGTGCTTTTATTTTTCCTGAATCCAAATTGGCAGGAGTTGAGTATGTTTTGTGCCGTTATAAATTAATACAGTCTCCTGTGCACGAGTTTCTCGAAGATTTTGGATAGCGATGGTAAGTTTGATATTGGTCTATAGTTGTTTACATCTGTAGGGTCACCACCTTTATGTATTGGTGTAACCCTTGCTGTCTTGAGTAGTTTCGGGAAGGTACTAGTTTCTAGTGACTTGTTAAAAAGTAATAAAATAGCAGGCGAAAGGACATTGGCTGCTAGCTTGTATGATAATGGTGGAACATGAGACAGGTTCCCTGAGTTATTTTTAAGTGACTTTATAATCTCAGTGACTTCGGTGGCCTCAGTTGGTACAAGATAGAAGGAATTTGGGAAGTTCCCATCTAGATAGTCCCCGGCATGGGCATTGGTACGTGGGATTTTACTGGCAAGATTAGATCCTATGGTTGAGAAGAAGTCGTTTATCTTGTTAGCTGTTTCACTGGGATGCAGTAATGTTTCATTAGGTTTAGTTAGAACAATATTCTTGTTTTTTTCAGTTTGTGGGTGCCCAGAATCTGAGTGTGTTTTCAAGGTCTTTTTTATATCTCCTCTTGTGTCAGTGAATCTGCTGGAGTAGTACAGTTGTTTGGCTTTCTTTATTACTTTGGTGAGAACTGATGAATAGTGTTTAAGAATATCTTTGTGTATTAAGCCCTGTCTATATTGCTTTTCATATTGGTGTTTTTATCAATGGATTTCAGAATGCTGCTGGTTAGCCATGGGCAACAAGCTGTTTATTTGTGATCTGTTTCGTTTTTATAGGACAATGTTTGTTGTATAATCTAAGTAATTTGTCAAGAAAAATGTCTGTCCAGTTGTCAATACCATTGGCCTTGGAGAATTCTGTAGGCCAGTCAAGAGTCTCTAGGTCTGCTGTGAACTTCCTTATTGAGGCCTCGTCATGGAGTCTAAATGAAACTTTATTGTATTCCAGTGGTGGTTTACTAATGTTTGTTAAGAGGAAGGTAGGGTAGTGGTCTGTAGTGCTGTCTGTGATTATCCCTGATTTAAGGGGGGCTAGTATATTGGTCCATATGTGATCTATTATGGTTGAGCTTGTCTCGGAGAGCCTGGTTGGTTTAGTTATTGTTGGTATGAGAAGTGTGTTGTTCATATTGTTGATGAAATCAGTTACAGGCTGATCATCTAGTAGGCCAAGGTTGATATTGAAGTCTCCAGCTAAGAGAAGGTGGTGCTTTTTCATTTGTCTGTTTGTTATTAGTGCCTTTAATTTCTCATTGAAATTTGGGATGTTTGTGTGGGGTATCCGGTAAATGGCACTGATTGTTATAGGCGTCTTAGGGTTTTTTACAGTAAAATTAGCAAAAATGTATTCCTCATATTCATCACTAAAGCAAGTGGTGCTAATGGAATTTTTATTGACCTAAGAAAAGCGTTTGACACAGTAGACCACGGCATCCTACTCCACAAACTTGACCACTACTTACCTACCTTTCTAATAGGTATCAGTATGTCACCATTAAAGACACTGCCTCATCAATACGGCCACTTGATACTGGAGTTCCGCAGGGAAGTGTCCTTGGACTCCTGCTCTTCCTCATTTACATCAACGATCTTCCAAACATATCCCAACACCTGAAACCCATTCTCTTTGCTGACGACACGACTTACGTCATCTCCCACCCTAATCTTGCCACCCTCAACACCATTGTTAACGAGGAGCTGCTCAAAATATCGACTTGGATGACAGCCAATGAACTTACACTTAACACTGGCAAAAACCTACTATACGTATTATGTTTGGTAGCAGAGCAGGTGTTGCGCAACTTAACATTAAGATCGACAACACTCTAATTGCCAGACATAATGAGGGCAAATTCTTTGGCCTATACCTCGACAACAACCTAAATTTCAGCACCCATATCCAACACGTAAAAAAAGTATCCAAAACGGTGGGGATCCTCTCCTAGATACGATACTACGTGCCGCAAACTGCCCTTCTCACACTATACCATTCACTTGTACAGTGGACCCCCGGTTAATGATATTTTTTCTCTCCAGAAGTATGTTCAGGTGCCAGTACTGACCGAATTTGTTCCTATAAGGAATATTGTGAAGTAGATTAGTCCATTTCAGACCCCCAAACATACACGTACAAACGCACTTACATAAATACACTTACATAATTGGTCGCATTCGGAGGTGATCGTTATGCGGGGGTCCACTGTATATCCATACCTCACCTATGCTATCTGTGCTTGGGGTTCAACTGCAGCAACACGCCTAAAGCCAATAATAACCCAACAAAAAGCCGCAGTAAGAATAATTGCTAAATCCCATCCCTGGCAACACACCCCCCACTCTTCATAGATCTAAACTTACTCCCTGTTCAGAACATCCACACTTACTACTGTGCAATCTATATCTACAGGACCTTAATTTCCAATATTAACCTTGACCTAAAATGCTTTCTTGATAGTTGTGACAGGATCCACAGGCATAACACCAGACACGAACATCTCTATGACATTCCCTGTGTTCGACTAAACCTTTACAAAAATTCAATGTATTTCAAAGGACCTAAAATCTGGAACACCTTACCTGAAAACTCTAGAACTGCAGACACATTCATCACTTTCAAAACTACAGTAAGAAAACATCTTATCTCCCTGATCCACCCCGACAACTAACTACATGATAACCACCTGGTGGTTCACAATTACACTCACTCACTCACTGATTATAAACCCAGAAATACTAATCTTAATCTTAAAATAAAAAATCCTAACTAGTCATAAGTTTGCCTATGATATTCCAATGTAGACACTTTGTATTGTGCCAAAACAAAAGTATTCACATTGCTAAACTCACAAATTATGATGTAGTCACTTAGCCTTAATACCATAATCTGTAAGGATTTAATGTTAAGAATTAATCAAAGTCTGCTCGAAATGCCTAGCCAGGCTAGGTGTCCTAGTGGCCCCCTCTGTAATTAGTATTTTATAACATGTAAACCACACAATTCCCAAAACCTGTAAACCCCACATTGTAACCCTTATAGAGAATAAACTTGAATTGAATTTTTGAAATTGTCATATTTTTTAAATTTCATGAAATTGGCCAAATTGCAAATTTCTGACCACATTATTGGGTAGTTGAAATCGGTAAAGGGGCAGTTTCTTGTACTCAGTCAATTGAAAAAATGGAGTTCTAAAGAAATAGCTATGAGTTTGATTGACTGGAACAATGGAATTAGCCGAAAATAGGGCTCAAAGTGGGTGAAATCACCGATTCGTAAATATCGTCGAGGTCGCTAACTTCGTGAGAGCATAATTCCGTCAGTTTTCCATCAAATTTCGTTCTTTTGGTGTCATTACAATCGGGAAAAGATTATCTGTCATTTCATAAGAATTTTTTTTTTTTTTTTTTTGGGGGGGGGGGGAAGGGGGGGGGATTTTTGCGACACCAGGACACACCTCAGGATTTGGGTTGTGACAGTCATGGGGTTAAAAACAAGGCAGGATACATAAATAACTTACCACCTTTTATGAACAAAAAAGCTTCTTAAGTACTGTCACCAAATATTGCAACACTCAGTTGTCGACTGCATTACTTGCTCACAGACCATGTGCACCTTAGGCGGACTGCATTAGTTGTGCAGGACCACTACCACTGGCCCACAGACCATGTGCACCTTAGGCTGACTGCATCAGTCTTACAGGACCACTGCCATTGGTCAACAGACCATGTGCACCTTAGTCTGACTACATCACCACTGGTCCACACACCAGGTGCACCCTAGGCTGGACCAGTCATACAGGACCACCATCACTGGTCCAGACCTGGTGCACCCTAGGCTGGACCAGTCTTGCAGGACCACCACCAGTGGACCATAGACCAGGTGCACCCTAGGCTGAACCACCACCACTGGTCCACAGACCAGGTGCAGCCTAGGCTGGACCACCACCATTGGTCCACAAACCAGGTGCACCCTAGGCTGGACCAGTCTAGCAAGACCACCCCCAGTGGTCCACAGACCAGGTACAGCCTAGGCTGGACCACCACCACTGGTCCACAGGCCAGGTGCACCTTAGGCTGGACCACCACTGATCAACAGACTAGGTGCACCCTAGGCTGGACCACCACTGGTCCACAGACCAGGTGCAACCTAGGCTGGACCACCACGAATGGTCCACAGACCAGGTGCACCTTAGGCAAGATCAGTCTTGCTGGACCACCACCACTGGTCCACAGGCCAGGTGAACCTTAGGCTATACCACCACTGGTCTACAGAACAGGTGCACCCTAGGATGAACCAGTCTTGCAGGACCACTATTGGTCCACAGACCAGGTGCACCCTAGGATGAACCAGTCTTACAGGACCACCACCACTGGTCCACAGACCAGGTGCACCCTAGGATGAACCAGTCTTACAGGACCACAACCACTGGTCCACAGACCAGGTGCACCCTAGGATGAACCAGTCTTCCAGGACCACCACCACTGGTCCACAGACCAGGTACACCCTAGGATGAACCAGTCTTGCAGGACCACCACTGGTCCACATACCAGGTGCACCCTAGGATGAACCAGTCTTGCAGGAACACCACCACTGGTCCACAGACCAGGTGCACCCTAGGATGAACCAGTCTTGCAGGACCACCACCACTGGTCCACAGACCAGGTGCACCCTAGGATGAACCAGTCTTACAGGACCACCATCATCGGTCCACAGACCAGGTGCACCCTAGGATGAACCAGTCTTGCAGGACCACCACTGGTCCACAGACCAGGTGCACCCTAGGATGAACCAGTCTTACAGGACCACCACCACTGGTCCACAGACCAGGTGAACCCTAGGATGAACCAGTCTTACAGGACCACCACCACTGGTCCACAGACCAGGTGCACCCTAGGATGAACCAGTCTTACAGGACCACCACCACTGGTCCACAGACCAGGTGCACCCTAGGATGAACCAGTCTTGCAGGACCAGCACTGGTGCACAGACCAGGTGCACCCTAGGATGAACTAGTCTTGCAGTACCACCACCACTGGTCCACATACCAGGTGCACCCTAAGATTAACCACTCTTGCGGGACCACCAATGGTCCACAGACTCTTACAGGACCACCACCACTGGTCCACAGACCAGGTGCACCCTACGATGAACCAGTCCACTGGTCCACAGACCAGGTGCACCCTAGGATGAACCAGTCTTACAGGACCACCACCACTGGTCCACAGACCAGGTGCACCCTAGGATGAACCAGTCTTACAGGACCACCACCACTGGTCCACAGACCAGGTGCACCCTAGGATGAACCAGTCTTACAGGACCACCACCACTGGTCCACAGACCAGGTGCACCCTAGGATGAACCAGTATTACAGGACCACAATCACTGGTCCACAGACCAGGTGCACCCTAGGATGAACCAGTCTTACAGGACCACCACCACTGGTCCACAGACCAGGTGCACCCTAGGATGAACCAGTCTTGCAGGACCATCAGTGGTCCACAGACCAGGTGCACCCTAGGATGAACCAGTCTTGCAGGACCACCACCACTGGTCCACAGACCAGTTGCACCCTAGGATGAACCAGTCTTGCAGGACCACCACAACTGGTCCAAAGACCAGGTGCACCCTAGGATGAACCAGTCTTACAGGACCACCACTGGTCCACAGACCAGGTGCACCCTAGGATGAATCAGTCTTGCAAGACCACTACTGGTCCAAAGACCAGGTGCACCCTAGGATGAACCAGTCCTACAGGACCACCACCACTGGTCCACAGACCAGGTGCACCCTAGGATGACCCAGTCTTGCAGGACCATCAGTGGTCCACAGACCAGGTGCACCCTAGGATGAACCAGTCTTACAGGACCACCACCACTGGTCCACAGACCAGGTGCACCCTAGGATGAACCAGTCTCGCAGGACCACCACCACTGGTCCACAGACCAGGTGCACCCTAGGATGAACCAGTCTTACAGGACCACCACCACTGGTCCACAGACCAGGTGCACCCTAGGATGAATCAGTCTTGCAGGACCACTACTGGTCCAAAGACCAGGTGCACCCTAGGATGAACCAGTCCTACAGGACCACCACCACTGGTCCACAGACCAGGTGCACCCTAGGATGAACCAGTCTTACAGGACCACCACCACTGGTCCACAGACCAGGTGCACCCTAGGATGAACCAGTCTTGCAGGACCACCACTGGTCCACAGACCAGGTGCACCCTAGGATGAACTAGTCTTGCAGTACCACCACCACTGGTCCACATACCAGGTGCACCCTAAGATGAACCACTCTTGCAGGACCACCACTGGTCCACAGACCAGGTGCACCCTAGGATGAACCAGTCTTGCAGGACCACCACCACTGGTCCAAAGACCAGGTGCACCCTAGGATGAACCAGTCTTACAGGACCACCACCACTGGTCCACAGACCAGGTGCACCCTACGATGAACCAGTCTTGCAGGACCACCACTGGTCCACAGACCAGGTGCACCCTAGGATGAACTAGTCTTGCAGTACCACCACCACTGGTCCAAAGACCAGGTGCACCCTAGGATGAACCAGTCTTGCAGGACCACCACCACTGGTCCACAGACCAGGTGCACCCTACGATGAACCAGTCTTGCAGGACCACCACCACTGGTCCAAAAACCAGGTGCACCCTAGGATGAACCAGTCTTACAGGACCACCACCACTGGTCCACAGACCAGGTGCACCCTATGATGAACCAGTCTTGCAGGACCACCACTGGTCCGCAGACCAGGTGCACCCTAGGATGAACTAGTCTTGCAGTACCACCACCACTGGTCCAAAGACCAGGTGCACCCTAGGATGAACCAGTCTTGCAGGACCACCACCATTGGTCCACAGAGCAGGGGCACCCTAGGATGAACCAGTCTTACAGGACCACCACCACTGGTCCACAGACCAGGTGCACCCTAGGATGAACCAGTCTTACAGGACCACCACCATTGGTCCACAGACCAGGTGCACCCTAGGATGAACCAGTCTTACAGGACCACCACCAATGGTCCACAGACCAGGTGCACCCTAGGATGAACCAGTCTTGCAGGACCACCACCACTGGTCCACATACCAAGTGCACCCTAAGATGAACCACTCTTGCAGGACCACCACTGGTCCACAGACTGGGTGCACCATAGGATGAACCAGTCTTGCAGGACCACCACCACTGGTCCAAAGACCAGGTGCACCCTAGGATGAACCAGTCTTACAGGACCAGCACCACTGGTCCAAAGACCAGGTGCACCCTAGGATGAACCAGTCTTGCAGGATCATCACTGGTCCACAGACCAGCTGCACCCTAGGATGAACCAGTCTTACAGGACCACCACCGCTGGTCCACAGACCAGGTGCACCCTAGGATGAACCAATCTTGCAGGACCACCACCACTGGTCCACAGACCAGGTGCACCCTAGGATGAACCAGTCTTGCAGGACCACCACCACTGGTCCACAGACCAGGTGCACCCTAGGATGAACCAGTCTTGCAGGACCACCACCACTGGTCCACAGACCAGGTGCACCCTAGGATGAACCAGTCTTGCAGGACCACCACAACTGGTCCACAGACCAGGTGCACCCTAGGATGAACCAGTCTTGCAGGACCACCACCACTGGTCCACAGATGAGGTGCACCCTAGGATGAACCGGTCTTACAGGACCACCACCATTGGTCCACAGACCAGGTGCACCCTAGGATGAACCAGTCTTACAGGACCACCACCACTGGTCCACAGACCAGGTGCACCCTAGGATGAACCAGTCTTACAGGACCACCACCACTGGTCCACAGACCAGGTGCACCCTAGGATGAACCAGTCTTGCAGGACCACCACTGGTCCACAGACCAGGTGCACCCTAGGATGAACCAGTCTTGCAGGACCACCACCATTGGTCCACAGAGCAGGGGCACCCTAGGATGAACCAGTCTTACAGGACCACCACTGGTCCACAGACCAGGTGCACCCTAGGATGAACCAGTCTTACAGGACCACCACCACTGGTCCACAGACCAGGTGCACCCTAGGATGAACCAGTCTTGCAAGACCACCGCTGGTCCACAGACCAGGTGCACCCTAGGATAAACCAGCCTTACAGGACCACAACCACTGGTCCACAGACCAGGTGCACCCTAGGATGAACCAGTCTTACAGGACCACCACCACTGGTCCACAGATCAGGTGCACCCTAGGATGAACCAGTCTTATAGGACCATAACCACTGGTCCACAGACCAGGTGCACCATAGGATGAACCAGTCTTACAGGACCACCACCACTGGTGCACAGACCATGTGCACCCTAGGATGAACCAGTCTTACAGGACCACCACCACTGGTCCACAGACCAGGTGCACCCTAGGATGAACCAGTCTTGCAGGACCACCACCACTGGTCCACAGACCAGGCGCACCCTAGGATGAACCAGTCTTGCAGGACCATCACCACTGGTCCACAGACCAGGTGCACCCTAGGATGAACCAGTCTTGCAGGACCACCACCACTGGTCCACAGACCAGGTGCACCCTAGGATGAACCAGTCTTACAGGACTAACACCACTGGTCCACAGACCAGGTGCACCCTAGGATGAACCAGTCTTGCAGGACCACCACCACTGGTCCACAGACCAGGTGCACCCTAGGATGAACCAGTCTTACAGGACCACCACTACTGGTCCACAGACCAGGTGCACCCTAGGATGAACCAGTCTTGCAGGACCACCACCACTGGTCCACAGACCAGGTGCACCCTAGGATGAACCAGTCTTACAGGACCACCACCACTGGTCCACAGACCAGGTGCACCCTAGGATGAATCAGTCTTGCAGGACCACTACTGGTCCAAAGACCAGGTGCACCCTAGGATGAACCAGTCCTACAGGACCACCACCACTGGTCCACAGACCAGGTGCACCCTAGGATGAACCAGTCTTACAGGACCACCACCACTGGTCCACAGACCAGGTGCACCCTAGGATGAACCAGTCTTGCAGGACCACCACTGGTCCACAGACCAGGTGCACCCTAGGATGAACTAGTCTTGCAGTACCACCACCACTGGTCCACATACCAGGTGCACCCTAAGATGAACCACTCTTGCAGGACCACCAATGGTCCACAGACCAGGTGCACCCTAGAATGAACCAGTCTTACAGGACCACCACCACTGGTCCAAAGACCAGGTGCACCCTAGGATGAACCAGTCTTGCAGGACCATCACCACTGGTACACAGACCAGGTGCACCCTAGGATGAACCAGTCTTACAGGACCACCACCATTGGTCCACAGAGCAGGTGCACCCTAGGATGAACCAGTCTTGCAGGACCACCACCACTGGTCCACAGACCAGGTGCACCCTAGGATGAACCAGTCTTACAGGACCACCACCACTGGTCCACAGACCAGGTGCACCCTAGGATGAACCAGTCTTGCAGGACGACCACCACTGGTCCACAGACCAGGTGCACCCTAGGATGAACCAGTCTTACAGGACCACCACCACTGGTCCACAGACCAGGTGCACCCTAGGATGAACCAGTCTTGCAGGACCACCACCACTGGTCCACAGACCAGGTGCACCCTAGGATGAACCAGTCTTGCAGGACCACCACCACTGGTTTATAGACCAGGTGCACCCTAGGATGAACCAGTCTTGCAGGACCACCACCACTGGTTTATAGACCAGGTGCACCCTAGGATGAACCAGTCTTGCAGGACCACCACCACTGGTTTATAGACCAGGTGCACCCTAGGATGAACCAGTCTTGCAGGACCACCACCACTGGTCCACAGACCAGTTGCACCCTAGGATGCACCCTAGGATGAACCAGTCCAGGACCACCACTGGTCATACAGGGTGCATAGATGACCAGTCTTACAGGACCACCACCATTGGTCCACAGACCAGGTGCACCCTAGGATGAACCAGTCTTACAGGACCATAACCACTGGTCCACAGACCAGGTGCACCCTAGGATGAACCAGTCTTACAGGACCACCACCACTGGTGCACAGACCATGTGCACCCTAGGATGAACCAGTCTTACAGGACCACCACCACTGGTCCACAGACCAGGTGCACCCTAGGATGAACCAGACTTACAGGACCACCACCGCTGGTCCACAGACCATGTGCACCCTAGGATGAACCAGTCTTGCAGGACCACCACCACTGGTCCACAGACCAGGTGCACCCTAGGATGAACCAGTCTTACAATACCACCACCACTGGTCCACAGACCAGGTGCACCCTAGGATGAACCAGTCTTGCAGGACCACCAGCACTGGTCCACAGACCAGATGCACCCTAGGATGAACCAGTCTTACAGGACCACCACCACTGGTCCACAGACCAGGTGCACCCTAGGATGAACCAGTCTTGCAGGACCACCAGCACTGGTCCACAGACCAGGTGCACCCTAGGATGAACCAGTCTTGCAGGACCACCACCACTGGTCCAGAGACCAGGTGCACCCTAGGATGAACCAGTCTTACAGGACCACCAGCACTGGTCCACAGACCAGGTGCACCCTAGGATGAACGTCTTACAGGACCACCACCACTGGTCCACAGACCAGGTGCACCCTAGGATGAACCAGTCTTACAGGACCACCACCACTGGTCCACAGACCAGGTGCACCCTAGGATGAACGTCTTACAGGACCACCACCACTGGTCCACAGACCAGGTGCACCCTAGGATGAACCAGTCTTGCAGGACCACCACCACTGGTCCAGAGACCAGGTGCACCCTAGGATGAACCAGTCTTACAGGACCACCAGCACTGGTCCACAGACCAGGTGCACCCTAGGATGAACGTCTTACAGGACCACCACCACTGGTCCACAGACCAGGTGCACCCTAGGATGAACCAGTCTTACAGGACCACCACCACTGGTCCACAGACCAGGTGCACCCTAGGATGAACCAGTCTTACAGGACCACCACCACTGGTCCACAGACCAGGTGCACCCTAGGATGAACCAGTCTTACAGGACCATAACCAATGGTCCACAGACCAGGTGCACCCTAGGATGAACGTCTTACAGGACCACCACTGGTTTATAGACCAGGTGCACCCTAGGCTGGTCCACCGCCACTGGTTCACAGACCCAGACCCCACACTCACCAGGTGGTACCACCGGGTATCACCATGATAATCACTGGTGTAGCAGCACAGAAGGAGAGAGCTGAGAGAGGTTGACCAGGCGTGTATATGGTGTGATGGTGACCGTCACCCTCACTTCTCAGGACTATTATCTCCCTCACTCACTCCCTCACTCTCTCCCTCACACTCTCCCTCACCTTCCTATAACCAACTCACTACACTCCAAAAAAAAAATTTATCTCCCTCAAGAAAATTAACTTTAAACGTTTTATCACATTTTATAATTAATTTATGTTTTGTTATGTATTTCAACGATATTGCAAATAGTGAGAAATGTAATTCCTGAAATCTGTGAGAACATATGGTTGCTCTGGGTTTTTTATTGAACGTGTTGTATATGTTATAAAAATGTATTATAATAAAATTGTGATTTTTTTTGTTGATGGATATGTGTCACATTTTAGTTCCGGAGAGAAATTATTGGGTTAATGAATGACCTGGTGCAGGAGACTCGAATGTTGAGTGTTTACGTTTGTGAGACGCTGGTGAAGTGTCTCTCCTGTGAGTGTCTCGACTGTGGTTACAAGGATTGAGTTACAGCTCCTGGCCCCCGTCTCCGCTGGTCGTTACTAGGTCCAGGAGATGCGAGTGTCCTGGGAGCGCTTCCTATGAGTTTCCTGCGAGTGTTTCCACTGGGTGAACTGCACGTATCATGAAGAATTCTCAGTGTTTCCCGTGAGCGCTTCCTGCAAGTGTCTCATTGGACTAACTGCACGTATCCTGAGGAAGAATAAGAAATCTCTAGTGAGTGACTGTCTCTCCTGTGAGTGTCTCCTGGGTGCTCCTGCAAGCGTCTCCTGCTCATGTCTCTAGTGATTGTCTCCCTTGAACTGCGAGTGTGTTGTGTGAGTACTTCCTGATAGTGCTTCCTGCAAGTGTGTCAGTCCTCGTTTCCATTTCAGACCGATTTAATAGGTACTACTATCCTTTCAAATAATGTGGAATGGAAACCTGATATATATTTATTTTGTTCCCTTTTCGGTCTCATGAACAGAAAAAGGAATACTATTATAAGGTAAAGGCACCTTACAAACTTCTGTGTATATTCATTATACACATTATAGTACCTATAAACTTAACCCAACTAATTATTTCTTATAATCATGTACAATGATATGCTCTTGCATTTGGGGATTAGCGTGGACGGTTACAAAGCATGGCTTGCTTCTGCAGTGTTTTCAAAAAGTGGTCTGAGTTTGGAGAGTTGAAGGAGGAGGTCTTGCTTCTCCAGGAGGAGATTAGGAGGCTGAAGGTCCACCTCAATGGGCCTGGGAGAGAGTGTGAGGTGGTTGGAGATGTGGGGAATGAGGCTTCTAGCAGTGAGGTGCAGTCTGTCTCTCACTGTGAGGAGGCTGTAGGTGGGGAGGTAGCAACGGGTACCAGCAGTGAGGTGCAGCCCAGCACCTGCTACAAGTGGCGAGTTGTTCACAGTAATGGGAGGCGCATCAGAGTAAGGAAAGTTAAGAGTGAAGATCTGAAGGTAGGAAATCGCTTCTCTGTTCTCCAGGATGAATGTACTTCAGTGGCCAGTGAAGGTAAGGGTACTACTGCCCCTGCTAATGAAGGTAAGCGCATTCTTGTGGTTGGTGACTCTCAGGTAAGATATGTTGACCGTGCTTTTTGTAATAGGAATAAGAAGATGAGAGATAGAGTGTGCTTCCCTGGAGCTGGTGTTGGGGACATTGTCAACAGACTGGATAATATCATGTCAGGTAATGGGAACAAGCCCATTATCTGTCTCAGTGCTGGTGGAAATGATATTGGGAAGGGTAGGAGAGAAGAGCTGCTAGATAAGTACAGGTCAGCTATAGATTTCATTAAGTCTAAGGGAGGGATCCCAATCATATGTAGCATCTTGCCTAGAAGGGGAGTAGGAAATGAATGGTTGTCTAGGGCAATTGGTGTAAATTGCTGGCTAGACAGATACTGCAAGGAACTTGCAATCCCATTCATTGACAACTGGAACAACTTTTATGGCAAACATGATATGTATGCAAGGGATGGGGTTCATCTCTCTGGGGCAGGGGTGGTAGCACTTGCAGACTCGATTGAGAAGGCCATTGGTGAAATGCCTATGATTTTAAACTGATGGAAGATAGAGGTATGGGTGTGTGTGGGAAACAAGCAGGTTGCAACACTAGGGTTGGAAACAGTAAATGTATAAAAGGCATTCAGCATGAAGTTATAAATAAAGACAATAGAACAGGTCAGAAAACAAAGGGGGACAGCAGAGGGCAGCAAGGGACTAGCTCCCTTAAGGTTTACTATACTAATAGCAGGAGTGTTAGAAATAAGATAGATGAGCTAAGATTAATTGCAAGTGCAGGAAACATAGATATTATTGCTATAACAGAGACCTGGCTCAATCTGAAAGATAGAGAGATGCCATCTGAATGTCACATACAAGGCTATAAATTATTCCACACTGACAGGGTCAACAGGAAAGGTGGTGGAGTAGCGATGTATGTCAGAGACAATTTAAATTGTTGTGTTAGACAAGATATTAAATTAGAAGCGTCAGCCACTGAATCTGTTTGGTTACAGCTTCTCGAGGGCCGAGAAAAACTAATTTTGGGTGTGATTTACAGGGCCCCAAATCTTGATAGGGAGTGCAGTAAACTTCTATGGGACGAAATTCGTAAGGCATCTACATACGAAAATGTTGTGCTAATGGGAGATTTCAACTATAGACAGATTGACTGGAGCAATTTGACAGGAAATTTAGAGTCGGGTGACTTTCTTGATACGATCCAGGATTGTTTTTTAAAACAGTTTGTGACAGAGCCAACTAGGGGAAATAACCTCCTTGACTTGGTTCTTGCCAGTAGGGAAACACTAATTAATAATCTTGAGGTTAATGATGAGCTTGGGGAGAGTGATCACAAATCACTCAGTTTTAACATATCATGGAATTCCCCTAATAATGGCAATCAAGTCTCCGTCCCTGACTTTCGCTTGGCTGATTTCATAGGACTGAAAAATTACTTAGGTGGGCTGAACTGGAATGACCTGACTAGGGGTCAGGTAGGTGGTGATGGTTGCCGATATGATGCTTTCCAGGGCATAGTTCTAGCTGCTCAGTCAAATTATGTTCCAAATAGGGAAATCAGATCAAACAAAAATGATCCTAAATGGATGAACAATAGATTAAAATATCTGATTGGTCAAAAGAGAGGCATATATAGGCAAATCAAAAGAGGAGAGGGGCAATTAAGAAATCGATATATTCAGTTAAAGAGAGAAATAAAAAAGGGAATTAGAAAAGCAAAAAGAGATTATGAGGTTAAAGTTGCAAGAGAATCGAAGACTAACCCAAAAGGATTCTTTCAGGTATACAGAAGTAAGATCAGGGACAAGATAGGCCCACTCAAAAGTTCCTCGGGTCAGCTCACTGACAGTGATAAGGAAATGTGTAGAATTTTTAACACATACTTCCTCTCAGTTTTTACACAGGAGGATACCAGTGATATTCCAGTAATGATAAATTATGTAGAACAGGACGATAATAAACTGTGCACTATTAGGGTCACAAGTGACATGGTCCTTAGGCAAATAGATAAATTAAAACCTAACAAATCCCCAGGCCCTGATGAACTGTATGCAAGGGTTCTAAAGGAATGTAAAGAGGAGCTTAGCACACCTTTGGCTAATCTTTTCAACATATCACTACAAACTGGCATGGTGCCAGATAAGTGGAAAATGGCAAATGTGATACCTATTTTCAAAACAGGTGACAGGTCCTTAGCTTCGAACTATAGACCAATAAGCCTAACCTCCATAGTGGGAAAATTTATGGAATCAATAATTGCCGAGGCAGTTCGTAGCCACCTTGAAAAGCATAAATTAATCAACGAATCTCAGCATGGTTTTACAAAGGGACGTTCCTGCCTTACGAATTTATTAACTTTTTTCACTAAGGTATTTGAGGAGGTAGATCATGGTAACGAATATGATATTGTGTATATGGACTTCAGTAAGGCTTTTGACAGGGTCCCACATCAGAGACTATTGAGGAAAATTAAAGCACATGGAATAGGAGGAGAAATTTTTTCCTGGATAGAGGCATGGTTGACAAATAGGCAGCAGAGAGTTTGCATAAATGGGGAGAAATCAGAGTGGGGAAGCGTCACGAGCGGTGTTCCACAGGGGTCAGTGTTGGGCCCCCTGCTGTTCACAATCTACATAAACGACATAGATGAGGGCATAAAGAGCGACATCGGCAAGTTTGCCGATGACACCAAAATAGGCCGTCGAATTCATTCTGACGAGGACATTCGAGCACTCCAGGAAGATTTGAATAGACTGATGCAGTGGTCGGAGAAGTGGCAGATGCAGTTTAATATAGACAAATGCAAAGTTCTAAATGTTGGACAGGACAATAACCATGCCACATATAAACTAAATAATGTAGATCTTAATATTACGGATTGCGAAAAAGATTTAGGAGTTCTGGTTAGCAGTAATCTGAAACCAAGACAACAGTGCATAAGTGTTCGCAATAAAGCTAATAGAATCCTTGGCTTCATATCAAGAAGCATAAATAATAGGAGTCCTCAGGTTGTTCTTCAACTCTATACATCCTTGGTTAGGCCTCATTTAGATTATGCTGCACAGTTTTGGTCACCGTATTACAGAATGGATATAAATTCTCTGGAAAATGTACAAAGGAGGATGACAAAGATGATCCCATGTATCAGAAACCTTCCCTATGAGGATAGACTAAGGGCCCTGAAACTGCACTCTCTAGAAAGACGTAGAATTAGGGGGGATATGATTGAGGTTTATAAGTGGAAGACAGGAATAAATAAAGGGGATGTAAATAGTGTGCTGATAATATCTAGCCTAGACAGGACTCGCAGCAATGGTTTTAAGTTGGAAAAATTCAGATTCAGGAGGGATATAGGAAAGTACTGGTTTGGTAATAGAGTTGTGGATGAGTGGAACAAACTCCCAAGTACCGTTATAGAGGCCAGAACGTTGTGTAGCTTTAAAAATAGGTTGGATAAATACATGAGTAGATGTGGGTGGGTGTGAGTTAGACCTGATAGCTTGTGCTAACGGGTCGGTTGCCGTGTTCCTCCCTTGAGTCAATGTGACCTGACCTGACTAGGTTGGGTGCATTGGCTTAAGCCGGTAGGGACTTGGACCTGCCTCGCATGGGCCAGTAGGCCTTCTGCAGTGTTCCTTCGTTCTTATGTTCTTATGTTCTTATGATATGATGCTATTATCCACATGCTAGAACATATTTATACAGCAATAGACAAAAAAGAAGTCCCACTGGGGATCTTCATTGACTTACATAAAGCTTTTGATACAGTTGACCATGACTTGCTCCACATAAAATTGTCGCACTATGGTATAAGAGGGCACTCCCTCAACTACCTAAAGTCATACCTCAGCAACAGAAGCCAATATGTGTACACAAATGGGGCAAACTCTTCCGCACAGCCAATTACAGTTGGTGTCCCACAGGGAAGTGTCCTAGGCCCTCTTCTCTTTCTCATATACATAAATGACCTACCAAATGCATCGCAACTACTCAAACCCACACTATTTGCAGATGACACTACATACGTCTACTCTCACCCGAGCCCAGTCATGCTAGCCAATACTGTAAATACCGAATTACAGAAAATATCAACCTGGATGAGGACCAACAAACTTACTCTAAACATTGACAAAACCTACTACATTCAGTTTGGTAACAGAGCTGCAGATGTGTCTCTTAACATAATGATAAATGGATCACCTATCACAAAACTCACAGAGGGAAAATTCCTAGGAATCCACCTTGATAATAGACTCAAATTTCAAACACATATACAACAAATTTCCCAAAAAATTTCCAAGACCGTAGGCATACTATCGAAGATACGGTACTATGTTCCACAGTCAGCCCTCCTGGCCCTATATCACTCACTTATTTACCCCTATCTCACCTATGGAATTTGTGCATGGGGCTCAACAACAATAAACCATCTCAGACCACTAATCACCCAACAAAAGGCTGCAGTCAGAATGATAACAAATTCCTACTACAGACAGCACACTCCACCAATATTCAAAACTCTAAACCTACTCACAATACAAAACATCCATACTTATTACTGCACCTACTACATACATAGAACACTTAACTCTGACATAAACCCTCCCCTCAAACATCTCCTTACCAACCTCAACAGAACACATGACCATAACACAAGACACAGATCACTCTTTGATGTTCCTCGTGTCCATCTCACGCTATGCAAAAACTCAATGCACATAAAAGGCCCTAAAATCTGGAATTCATTACCTGTGAATATAAAAGAAACACTGTCTGTTTATAAATTCAAGTCTCTTCTCAAAAATCACTTACTCACCCACAACTAAATAAATACTGAATAATTGTATCTCATAAATTGTATCTCATATATGTCTCATTATTGTATCTCATAAATGTCAACCTGTGACCCAATCAAACTTTGTTACTATTTAACTTCATTACCTAACAGAATACTCCATTCTACTGATTACACAGCAACACAGTAAATGACCATATGACCTGTCTTTGTAATACTCATTTGCACTAAATTGTTATCTGTTTTACAATAATTTTTTTACCACTGAATATATCATTGCTTAGTTAATCTTAAGTTAATTTTAAGCCTGCCCATAATGCTCTGCTAACAAGGGGCTTTGGCATGCTGCACTTTAAAAATTGTATTCCTTGTACTTCTCTGTATCATGTTCAAATTAAATAAATAAATAAATTAATAAATAAATAAATACTGATTGTACAGCAATGCAAGCAACCATACGACCTGTTTTTGTAATACTCATTTGTGCTTAATTGTTATCTGTTTACAATAATGTTTTACCACTGAATACTTCATTGCTTAGTTAATCTTAAGTTAATTTTAAGCCTGCCCGTAATGCTATGCATTCAAGTGGCTTTGGCATGCTGCATTTAACTGTATTCTTTTGTACTTCTCTGTATCATGTTCAAATTAATAAATAAATAACTAAATAAATAAACAAATAAATAAATTCTTTCTTCATGTATGCATAGCATTATGGGCTGGCTTAAAATTAACTTAAGATTAACTAAGCAATGATGTAATCAGTGATAAAACATTATTGTAAACAGATAACATTAAAGCACAAATGAGTATTACAAAGACAGGTCATATGGTTGCATGCATTGTTGTACATTCAGTAGAATGGAGTATTCTGTTAGGTAGTGTATTTAAAAAATAACAAAGTTAGATTGGGTCATAGGTTTAATATTTATGTAATATAATTGTGAGAAACATTTAAGATATACAATTCATAAGGTTCAGTTATTCAGTATTTATTTGGTTTTGGGTGAGTAAGTGATCTTTGAGAAGAGACTTGAATTTATAAACAGACAGTGTTTCTTTTATATTTACAGGTAATGAATTCCAGATTTTAGGGCCTTTTATGTGCATTGAGTTTTTGCATAGTGTGAGATGGACACGAGGAACATCAAAGAATGATCTGTGCCTTGTGTTATGGTCATGTGCTCTGTTGAGGTTGGTAAGGAGATGTTTGAGGGGAGGGTTAATATCAGAGTTAAGTGTTCTATGTATGCAATAGGTGCAGTAATAAGTATGGATGTTTTGTATGGTGAGTAGGTTTAGTGTTTTGAATATTGGTGGAGTGTGCTGCCTGTAGTGGGAATTTGTTATCATTCTGACTGCAGCCTTTTGTTGGGTAATTAGTGGTCTGAGATGGTTAATTGTTGTTGAGCCCCATGCACAAATTCCATAGGTGAGATAGGGGTAAATAAGAGAGTGATAAAGGGCCAGAAGGGCTGACTGTGGAACATAGTGGGCCTACCAGCTTTCTCCTGCTTGAGTTGAAGCCGCTAGAATTTTGGTGTATTAATACATCAAACACATTAGCTCATAAGACTTATATATATGACCGAAACAGTCAAAGGGTTAATTAGGAACTCCTCAAGGAAGGCTCCTTGATGCTAGTGAGGAGTGCTACATCAAAGTAATTTGACCTGTGCACTGCTTCCTTGGATCCAGCCTAAATGCCTCCCATTACCCAAGGTATTGTATAACCTCTGTAGGTTTTTTACCCCCGGTGAATGTAATAATAATTTTGATCTTGGTTATCTTTACATGATGAGAGGCATTTCATATATAATGTGTGGGTCGACCTGGAGTTGCTTCTGGAAGAAGTCACCACCCCCCACAACCTGGTCCCAGACCACACCAGAACTGACCAGGTCACTACAATCTCTTCAGGAGATTGTGACCCCAGTATTTATTTTGGTTCTAATGATATCAGTATCAATCAGTCGCTCAATCAGTTTATTTCCACATGATACATCATTTGTTCAAAATTGGATGACATTACATTTCTCACATGGAAAGTCCCTTAGTTATGCAGAGCATATTTTGCAAGTTTAAACCTAATTTATGTCTCGATGGACTATACAGACAATAATGATTTTCTCAATAAAATAGATTACATGAATATTAAACATTGTATATGAAGGAGATAAAATCATAAGGTACACTGTAATTAAAACGCTTAGATTATACTCTTCGTATTTAGATTATTTTGTTAATTCAAAATAAAATTCTAACAAAATTTACAATGATAGTGTTTTACATGTAAGTATAATAAGACATTAATATAAGTCATAGTAGAATTAATTAAAAATAAAACTTTTAATAAAAATTATGATAGGAATAAAACTAGTCATATGAAGTGAGATAATTGTTGTCAGGATCACATTAAGGTAAAGAGGTGCCTTTTAACAGTAGCTTTAAAGTGATTGACAGATAGGGAACATCTGGAATCTTCAGGCAAGGAGTTCCAGATTTTAGGTCCTTTTATGCACAAAGAATTTTTACACAGGTTGAATCAGACTCAGGGAATACCATAGAGATTTTTGTGTCTAGTATTGTGCTATGAGTTCTATTGCAGCTATTAAGAAAGAGTTTTAGAGCAGGATTAATATTATAATTGATTGTTCTGTACATGTAGTATGCACAGAAGTATGTGTGAATTTTATGTATACATATTCAGTAGGTTAAGCTTTTGAAGACAGGAGGAGTGTGTTGCTTGACACTTGACTGAGTGATCATTCATACATGCCACATAATTTCTACTCTGTGATTCCTTATATATGAACTAGTGCTTTCCCTAAAAATAATAATAATAGTAATGATTTATAAATGTCATCAGGTTTATCAGTTGTTTAGTATTAATGTGATGCTATCTGGAGTCTACTTGGAAGGTGTTCCAAAGGTCAGTGTCCTTACAGCCCAGTCCCAGACCAGGCCTCCTGGTGGATGGCC
The DNA here is from genome assembly GCF_038502225.1 of Cherax quadricarinatus. Taxonomy (NCBI): domain Eukaryota; kingdom Metazoa; phylum Arthropoda; class Malacostraca; order Decapoda; family Parastacidae; genus Cherax; species Cherax quadricarinatus. Next base: position 61,803 of record NW_027196531.1, on the reverse strand, counting down.
TAGTCAACTAGGCTGTTGGTGCTAGCCTCACAAAATCCATGTACACCACTCCCTGGCTGATCAGGAGCTGACTTTCAAAGTTCTTTTGCAGATAGCCAGAGGTCTGTTGGTAATGCCTTCTGTGTATGAAGGGAGAGTGTTGAAAAGTCTTGGTCCCTTCACACTTACCAAGTTTTCCCTTAGTGTACTAGTGTAATTATCTTTAAGGTATTTTGTACTGTTTCGTGTCTCTTCTGAGACCATTTATTGTGTGTTTTTCTTGCATACTTTCCAAAAAGTACAGATTGAGGGGCTTCAAATGTCCCCAGTAATTTGAATGCTTGACTGAATTTATGTGAACTGTGAAGGTTCTCTGTACATTTTCCAGGACAACAAAGAGCAAATAACATAATCATTATCATCATTATTGTGTATATCAGGATTTTGCCAAAAAAAAAAAATCTTTATTTCTTATACAGAACAGTACTCTACATATAATCCTTTCTACATTCTGAGCAAATGAATGATGTTCCAGGTTCTAATTAAACAGTCTTGTGAAGAAATCTTATACACTATCCAGACAGTATTTTATGTTTTGCTGTTCTAGTCATTTAGTTTCATATAAAGTCACAAACTCTACCAATAGGCATTACACTATGCTCCTTTTCAAATCCCTAATCCTACTAAATATAAATGCAATCTGCTGTTCAATCCACATGTTCAAAACATTACACTTCAGCACTTAATTAACCCTTTGACTGTCGCAACCCCCAATCCTGAGGCGTCTCCTGGTGTCGCAAAATTTCAAAAAAAAAAAATTTTCTTATGAAATGATAGAGAATCTTTTTCCAATTGTAATGATACCAAAAAACGAAATTTGATGGAAAACTGACTGAATTATGCTCTCACGAAGTTAGCAACCTTGGCGATATTTACAAATCGGCGATTTCGCCCACTTTGAGCCCTATTTTCGGCTAATTCCATTGTTCCAGTCGACCAAACTCATAGCTATTTCTTTAGAACTCCATTTTTTCTATCGATTGAGTACAAGAAACTGCCCATTTACCGATTTCAACTACCCAATAATGTGGTCAGAAATTTGCAATTTGGCCAATTTCACGAAAATTAAAAAATATGACAATTTCAAAATAAGGTCCAGAATGAACAATGCAGACATTCCTGGCTCTAAAATAACATTTTCTTTGTTCATCAGTCATGTCTCCAGGCCCCTCTGATATTACTCTTGCTTTCTATTTTGAATTTTTATTCAAACAAAAAATAGAATACTTACTATTATGCAGACTACTGCAATACTGTAATAATTGTATAAATAACATCAACCCATTCATGACTGCATATTAGAATGGCTAGTTGGACATTTATTGGACAATGGCATCATTTGTTTACTTTTGAACATTGGCAAAAATCAAACATTTCTCCTACTTTGCGCTCCATTTCTAGGTTCTTTTTATAGTAAAATCAATCAAAATCACCTCTATTTCTATAATATGTTTTTCATTCTATCAAATGAGACCAAGAAAACGAGAATACAACCATAAATACTATACGAAAATAGACCACAAAGTCGGCATTTTAATTAAAAAAAATGGTCGGAGTTTTTTTTTTCTCATTATGCACTGCGTGCTCCAGGATTTTTTTTATATGGTGCACACTGATCAGACAGACTCATTCTCTCACATGTGGGCCTACCAGCTTTCTCCTGCTTGATTTGAAGCCGCTAGAATTTATGAGTATATATACGTCAAACACTGTAAATCGTAAGACGTATATATACGGCCGCGACAGTCAAAGGGTTAAACTGAACTCAGGCAACTCATAGAAAATTGCAACAGAACACAAAGGCTTCACACCAGAAACAAATGACTATTTGATATCCCTCATGTTGGATTGAATATCTACAGAAATTCAATGCAAATTAAAGGACCAAAGATATGGAATAGCTTAATAGACGAGTTGAAGGGTTATAACAATCTTTCCTAATTTAAAACTAATTGAGAACAGGCACTGCATACCTATTGTGCTTGTGTGTCATTGTCATATGTACCGAAGTCAAATAAATCATTTACCCTATCTGTTTTGTAAATACCCTCTACTGTTTGTATTGGATTCCCCATGGGAGTGCTATTGCTTCAATAATCTACAATAAGCATTGTTACTTTTACATTACATTACATTGCTCTCCTTTTACATTCCTTCACCACTCTCTTAACCTCTCTTTTACTCTCCATATACACCTCCCTTCTTGTATCATTTCTACTTTGTAAAAACCTCTCATATGCTAACTTTTTGTCTCTCACTACTCTCTTTACCTCATCATTCCACCAATTGCTCTTCTTCCCTCCTGCACCCACTTTCCTGTAACCATAATCTTCTGCTGAGCACTCTAACACTACATTCTTAAATCTACCCCATACATCTTCACCTCATTGCCTATACTCTCACTAGCCCATCTTTCTTCCAATAGTTGTTTATATCTTACCCTAACTGCCTCCTCCTCTAGTGTATAAACCTTCACCTCTCTCTCATACTTGCTGATTTCATTCTCTTTAAGTCCCATCTACCTTTTACTCTCACTGTAGCTACAACTTAAAGATGATTTGATATATCTGTGGCCCCTCTGTAAACATGCACAGCCTGAAGTCTACCTATCAGTCTTTTATCTACCAATCTTTAGTCCAACAAACTATTGCCATTCTGCCCTTTATCATATCTTGTATACTTATTTATTCTTTTTTGTTTTTTTCCTTAAAATATTATCTATTACTAAACCCTATTTTGTGTAGAGTTCAATCAAAAGCCTCCTATTATCATTTACACCTGGCACCCTAAACATACCTACCACACCCTCTATAACTGTTACTCCTACTTTAGCATTCATGTTACCCACTATGCTCTATTAGTGTTAAGTTTTAGCTTGCCTCAAATGCTATGCATAACCATAGTCATTCCCTTTGTTCTTTCAAATGTCACCCATGTAAAACTGTGTATAGTATTTTGTGGAAGTAAAAGTTTGTTCTGTTTATAAGACTTATGAGTTATGGCTCTTGGGCCACATCAGCAAAGAAACTAATTGCAATATCTAGTTGTTAATAAATATCTGGTTAAATTTTCTTAATGTTTTATTCTATTTATGGTAAAACTTCAGTATATTTACATGAAAATTCAAGAATAACATCCAAGTAATATTATTTGTGGCACTGTACAATTAAAATAGTATTATTACCATTAAATTAGAATAGATAATGAGGTATAGAAAATTGCTTAATTAATATTGATTGTATTTTAATATAAATCCTTGGATTGCAGCTTGCATGAACTTCCTGAAGCTTTGCAAAATGAAGTACTACAACCTAAATTTAGTCTTCAGTGTAGAACGCAACTTTATAGCTCAGATGGGTGATCCATCAGCAACTGGACGTGGAGGTGAGACTTCAATCTTTGTTCCTTAAAGTGTGATATACATACTTGAGTAATTTTTAATTACAACTGACAAAATCAGGAAATTTGGAGTGAATCAATGTTATTGTATCCCTAGTTTGCAACCTTACTTGTTAGGCAATATTTCACTTACAGATTTTGAATAGTTTTAGATTTATCACCTCCCAAAAGTTTATTGCACCTTACATAACTGTGAAGACAACAAAGGACAAGCAAGTCTGTCTGTTTATTGCCATATATGGTATTAGAGAGAGTTACAAATACAGTGGAACCTCTACTTGCGAGTTTAATCCATTCCATGACCTTGCTTGCAACTGGATTTGCTTGTTTGCTGAGTCTATTTTCCTCATTTAAATTAATTGAAATGCAATTAATCCATTCCAGTGGAATTCTGTGCTTCAATAATTTCGCTAATGTCAACTCTACGGCTTATTTATCTATATCACTTCATCTAATATGACATAATAAGCAATATAAATAACATAGAAACCTGATATATATACTCTAAAATTAATAAAATATGTAATTCATGTAGTGGTATGGGCGTTGTCATCGGCCGACAAGTGTTTGTCTGGAGACAGGACAAAATACAGTGGACCCTCGCCTAATGATATTAATTCTTTCCTGAGAGCTCATCATTAGCCGAAATTATCGTTAGCTGAATTAGTTTTCCTCATAAGAAATAATGGAAATCCAATTAATCCGTTCCAGACAGCCAAAAGTGTTAAAAAAAAAAATTCATGAAATATACATTTCCCTACAAAGAAAACAATGAGACATGCAAATTCAAATTCAAATTCAAAGTTTATTCTCTATAAGGATTACAATGCTGAGTTTACAGAATTTGGTTATTGTGTGGTTTACATGTAGTAAAATAATAATTACAGAGTGTACCACTAGAACACCTAGCATGGCTAGGCATTTCGGGCAGACTTAAATTAAATCTTAAGTTTAAAATATTACAAAATTATGAGGTAAGTTGGTATTATGGCTAAGTGACTAAATACTAGTTTGTGAGTTTAGCAATGTGAATGCTTTTGTTTTGGCACTATACATAGTTTCAGTATTGGAGTATCACAGGCCAACTTATGACTAGTTAAGATTCATTATTTTGAGATTGAGATTGATATTTCTGTTTATGGTCAAATGGGTGAGTGAGTGTAAGTGTTAACCACCAGGTGGTATTCGTGTAATTAGTTGACAGGGTGTATCAGGGAGATAAGATGTTTTCTGATGGTAGTTTTGAAGGTGATGAATGTGTCTGCAGTTTTAGAATTTTCAGGTAGGGTGTTCCAGATTTTAGGGCCTTTGACATACATTGAATTTTTGTAAAGGTTTAGTCGGACACGGGGAATGTCATAGAGATGTTTGTGTCTGGTGTTGTGCCTGTGGGTTCTGTCACAACTATCAAGAAAGCATTTTAGGTCAAGGTTAATATTGGAATTTAAGGTCCTGTAGATGTAGATTGCACAGTAGTAAGTGTGGATGTACTGAACAGGGAGTAAGTTTAGATCTATGAAGAGTGGGGGGGTGTGTTGCCAGGGATGGGATTTAGTGATTATTCTTACTGCGGCTTTTTGTTGGGTTATTATTGGCTTTAGGTGTGTTGCTGCAGTTGAACCCCAAGCACAGATAGCATAGGTGAGGTATGGATATATAAGTGAATGGTATAGTGTGAGAAGGGCAGTTTGCGGCACGTAGTATCGTATCTTGGAGAGGATCCCAACCGTTTTGGATACTTTTTTGGTTATGTGTTGGATATGGGTGCTGAAGTTCAGGTTGTTGTCGAGGTATAGGCCTAGGAATTTGCCCTCATTATGCCTGGCAATTAGAGTGTTGTCGATCTTAATGTTAATTTGCGCATCTCCTGCTCTGCTACCAAACATAATGTAGTAGGTTTTGTCAGTGTTAAGCGTAAGTTTATTGGCTGTCATCCAAGTCGATATTTTGATCAGCTCCTCATTAACAATGGTGTTGAGGGTGGCAAGATTAGGGTGAGAGATGACATAAGTCGTGTCGTCAGCAAAGAGAATGGGGTTCAGGTGTTGAGATACGTTTGGAAGATCATTGATGTATATGAGGAAGAGCAGGGGACCAAGGACACTTCCCTGCGGAACTCCAGTATCAAGTGGCTGTGTTGTTGATGCTGTGTCTTTAATGGTGACATACTGATACCTATTAGTAAGGTAAGATTTGAAATATGCAAGCGCATGGCCTCTTATACCATAATGGTCAAGTTTGTGGAGTAGGATGCCGTGGTCTACTGTGTCAAAAGCTTTTCTTAGGTCAATAAAAATTCCTAGTGGATATTCCTTATTTTCCAATGCTGTGTAAAGCAGATCTAGCATTTTTATGATTGCATCGTTAGTGCTTTTATTTTTCCTGAATCCAAATTGGCAGGGGTTGAGTATGTTTTGTGCCGTTATAAATGAATATAGTCTCCTGTGCACGAGTTTCTCAAAGATTTTGGATAGCAATGGTAAGTTTGATATTGGCCTATAGTTGTTTAAATCTGTAGGGTCACCACCTTTATGTATTGGTGTAACCCTTGCCGTCTTGAGTAGTTTCGGGAAGGTGCTAGTTTCTAGTGACTTGTTAAAAAGTAATGAGATAGCATGCGAGAGGACATGGGCCGCTCTCTTGTACAATAATGGTGGGACATGAGACAGATTCCCTGAGTTATTTTTAAGTGACTTTATAATCTCGGTGACTTCCGTGGGCTCAGTTGGAGCAAGATAGAAGGAATTTGGGAAATTCCCATCTAGGTAGTCCCCGGCATGGGCATTGGTACGTGGGATTTTATTGGCGAGATTAGAACCTATGGTTGAGAAGAAGTCGTTTATCTTGTTAGCTGTGTCAGTGGGATGCAGTGGTGTTTCATTAGGTTTAGTTAGGACAATATTCTTGTTTTTTTTCAGTTTGTGGGTCCCTAGAATCTGAGAGAGTGTTTTCCAGGTCTTTTTTATATCTCCTCTTGTGTCAGTGAATCTACTGGAGTAGTATAGTTGTTTGGCTTTCTTTATTACTTTGGTGAGGACTGATGAATAGTGTTTAAGAATATCTTTGTGTATTAAGCCCTGTCTATATTGCTTTTCATATTGGTGTTTCTTATCAATGGATTTCAGAATGGTGCTGGTTAGCCATGGGCAACCAAGCCGTTTGTTTGTGATCTGTTTCGTTTTTATAGGACAATGTTTGTTGTATAGTCTAAGTAATTTGTTAAGAAAAATGTCTGTCCAGTCATCAATACCATTGGCCTTGGAGAATTCTGTAGGCCAGTCAACAGTCTCTAGGTCAGCTGTGAACTTCCTTATTGAGGCCTCATCATGGAGTCTAAATGAAACTTTGTTGTATTCAAGTGGTGGTTTACTAATGTTTGTCAAGAGGAAGGTAGGGTAGTGGTCTGTAGTGCTATCTGTGATTATCCCTGATTTAAGGGGGGCTAGTATATTGGTCCATATGTGGTCTATTATGGTTGCACTTGTTTCAGTGAGCCTGGTTGGTTTAGTTATTGTTGGTATGAGAAGTGTGTTGTTCATATTGTTGATGAAATCAGTTACAGGCTGATCATCTAGTAGGCCAAGGTTGATGTTGAAGTCTCCAGCTAAGAGAAGGTGGTGCTTATTCATTTGTCTGTTTGTTATTAGTGCCTTTAATTTCTCACTGAAATTTGGGATGTTTGTGTGGGGTATCCGGTAAATGGCACCGATTGTTATAGGCGTCTTAAGGTTTTTTACAGTAAAATTAGCAAAAATGTATTCTCCATATTCATCACTAAAGCAAGTGGTGCTAATACAAGATAATTGGTTAGAGTAATAGATTGCAATACCACCCCCAACTTGGTATGGTCTGCAGTTGTGGATTGCTGTGTATCCTGGTAGAGGGTAGATATCTATTGTGTCCTGCTTAAGCCAGGTCTCAGTAAGAATAATGCAGGAGAAGGGTGTCTTTAGTGATTCAAGGAGTGCCAGGAGGTCATCATAGTGTTTGCTTAAGGACCTGATGTTGTAGTTAAGTACTGATAGACTTTTAGCATTGTTTAGGATAGTGCTGGCTTGTGATGCTGTGTAGTAAAGGCAGTTACTTTCCAATAGGTTTTGATTGTGTGTCAGATTATGGAGGTTTAGATCAGGGTCAACGTGATCAATCATCTTCTAGGTTTAAATTATGGTTATTTATATCCTGAGTTGTGTGTTGAGTTTTAGTACTGATATCTGTAGTGGTGGGAAGTTTGGACAAGTATATAGCTATAGCATTTTGGTCATGTAGAGTATAGTCACTAATACACATAATGGAGTTGGTGTTGTCTATGTGTTGTGCTGGAATGAGCTAAAGTACAACTAGGTATAAACTAATAATATAAAAATACAAATTAAAAATAGCACAAGACTCTCACTTGTAATTGCACTAAGGTCTAATGTAATGACTTTGGTATAGTCTATGTATTGAGCTAGAATGAGCTATAGTACAACTAGGTTTAATCTAATAATATAAAAATACCAGAACTGGCCTGTTTCGTCACAATTGAACAATTGTTGGGGTTGGAATTTTTCAGCTTCACCATGCCTTATCACACTGTGTATGCCACTACAATTCTTAAATCTCTCAAACCAACCTTTGCTGGCCTTAACCCTTTCAGGGTTTCGAACGTACTAGTACGGCTTACACAATAGGGTTTTTGACGTACTAGTATGCCTAAATTCTAGCACCCTTAAATCTAATGAGAGAAAGCTGGTAGGCCTACATATGAAAGAATGGGTCTATGTGGTCAGTGTGCGCAGTATAAAAAAAATCCTGCAGCACACAGTGCGTAATGAGAAAAAAAAACTTTGACCGTGTTTTTGGATTAAAACAGCAATTTTGCACTGTATTTTCGTATGGTATTTATTGTTGTATTCTAGTTTTCCTGGTCTAATTTTATAGAATGCAAGACATATTACAGAAATTGAGATGATTTTGACTGGTTTTACAATGAAAAGTACCTTGAAATTGAGCTCAAAGTAGCAGAAATGTTTGAATTTTACCAAAGTTCAAAAGCAAACAAATAATGCTACGCATCCAATACACATCAACTGGTGAGTCTAATATTCTTTCACAAGTGTGCTGATATTATTTATACCATTTCTACACTAATGCAGTAGTCTGCATAACAGTAAATCTTCTATTTTTTGTGAGAATAAAAATTCAAAGTGGAAAGCAAAAGAATGTAAGAGGGGTGTAGGGACGTGACTAATGAACAGAGGAAATGTTATTTTAGTGCCAGGAATGTCTTCCTTGTTTATTCTGGACCCTATTCGGAAATTGGCATCTTTGAAATTTGTGTGAAATTGGTAAAATTGCTAAATTCTGACCACTTTATTGGATAGTTGAAATCGGTAAATGGGTGGTTTCTTGTACTCATTCGATAGAAAAAATGGAGTTCTAGTGAAATAGTTATGATTTTTGTCGACTAGTACACTGGAATTGGTCAAAGATAGGGCTCAAAGTGGGTAAAATCGCCGATGCATAAACATCGTCGAGACCGCTAACTTCACGAGAGCATAATTCCGTAAGTTTCCATCAAATTTCATACTTTTGGTGTCATTATGATCAGGAAAAGATTATCTTTTCATAATTTTTTTTTTTTTTTTTTAATTTGGCAACCCTGTGAACAAGTCTCAGAGAGGGCCTGGCGACCCTGAATGGGTTAAATTCACCAATATGAGCACTAGTTCCAGGCATTTTTTTCCTGTTCACCTGGGTGTTAGTCAACTGTTGTGGGTTGCATCCTGGGGGACAATATTAAGGACCGAAATGGAAATAAGTTAGTCCTTGATGATGCACTGGCTTTCTTGGGTTATCCTGGGTGGCTAACCATCTGGGGTTAATTTTTTCTCGGTAATTGTTTCCCGTTAAGCCACACCAACAACACACTCTCCACGTCTTCGAGTAGTACAGCTGATTGTGGTGCAGCAGCAGCAACAGCTGACTGTGGTGCAGCAACAGCTAATGGTGGTGCAGCAGCAGCTGACAGTGGTGCAGCAGCAGCTGACTGTGGTGCAGCAGCAACTGACTGTGGTGCAGCAACAGCTGACAGTGGTGCAGCAGCAGCTGACAGTGGTGCAGCAACAGCTTACCATGGTGCAGCAACAGCTGACCATGGTGCAGCAGCAGCTGACTGTGGTGCAGCAACAGCTGACGGTGGTGCAGCAGCAGCTGACTGTGGTACAATAGTACGTATTTCTCGCCCTTTTTACCACAGGGTTGGCACTAGAAGCTTTCTTTGGGCCCATTGTGGCTTATTTAGCAGTTACCAGCACTATAAACAATGGAATAATACAAAATGTATCGAATGTATGCATGCAACCAGCCACCCTGGCTTGTAAACAGTGATCGCAGGGCAGCTGAGGCACTCAGGCTGGACAGACAGGTTTGGGAGGAATCATGTTGGGCGAGTTTTTTATCATGAGGCGAGGCAAAATTTTTGCATTCAAATGCTTCGTATGGCGGAATTAACGTTATGCGATGCGTTCGTTAGGCGGGGGTCCACTGTACTTCTTAAATATTTTGCTATCATCAACTCTACGGCTTATTTATCTATCACAGTTCATCTAATATGACATAACAAACAATGTAAATAACATAGAAACCTGATATATACTCTAGAATGAATAAAATGTCATTATATATGTGGCGGTGGCCGACGAGAGTTTGTCTGGAGAAAGGACAAAATACCCCTTGAATATTTCGCTATCATCAACTCTGTGGCTTATTTATCTATCACAGTTCATCTAATATGACATAACAAACAATGTAAATAACATAGAAACCTGATATATACTCTAGAATGAATAAAATGTCATTATATATGTGGCGGTGGCCGACGAGAGTTTGTCTGGAGAAAGGACAAAATACCCCTTGAATATTTCACTATCATCAATTCTACAGCTTATTTATCTATCAAAGTTCATCTAATGTGAAATAATAAACAATATAAATAACACAGAAACCTGATATGTACTCTAGAATGAATAAAATATGTCATGTAACAGGTGGAGGCGGCCACAACTGCTCCCTCTATGTTGTGGTGGACATTGCCATCTAGTGACGGCCTTTTGAAGCCATCTGTTATTATAATTATTATTATGTAGTACATTATTATTTTATATGTATTATTATTATATGTATTATATTATTATTCTTATTATATTATTATTCTTATTGTATTATATTATTATACATACAGTGGACCCCCGACATTCGATGGCATCGACATTCGATAAATCCGACATTCGATGAATTTTAACGCAAAAATTTTGCCTCGACATTCGATGGAAAACCCGACATTAGATACGATTCATACGAGACGTGTCCACGTGTGGCCTGAACTGCCCAGTGTTTACATTCCAGCCAGTGTGCGCGCATCTAAGGATACATTCGGTACATTCCATATTATCCATATTATCACTGTTTTTGGTGCTTGTTTCTGCAAAATAAGTAACCATGGGCTCCAAGAAAGCTTCTAGTGCCAACCCTTCAAGAAAAAAAGGTGCTAATGACTATTGAACCCGCGGTCATAGAGTCTCAAAACTCCAGGAGTTTTGAGACTCTATGACCGTGGGTTCAATCCCGGCCGGGGGTATGGTTTATTTGCAATCGTGTCATTACGATTTCTTGAGTCATGTTGACGGCAGTGAAGGGACTTGAGCTAGAGTTCGTCACGACCACGCTAGCTGGAGATTCGTCTGTAAAAACATGCACTTGTGGTCACAGAGGTGCCTGTGCTAACTTTCCTATGGTGTAGAAATATACCTAGTTGGATGAATCTTATTGTGGCTAGCTGGTCTAGTGGCTAACGCGACGGGCTGGAGTTTTGAGACTCTATGACCGCGGGTTCAATCCCGGCCGGGGGTATGGTTTATTGTTATTGTTGTTATTGTAATTATTCTGTTGCATTAAACTTAATATTTCATGTGGTAATTTTTTTTTTTCATACTTTTGAGTGTCTTGCACAGATTAATTTGATTTCCATTATTTCTTATGAGGAAAATTAATTCGACTTTCGATATTTTCGACATTCGATAGCTCTCAGGAACGGATTAGTATCGAATGTCGAGGGTCCACTGTACTATTATTATATGTATTATTATACATATTATTATTATTATTATTATTATTATTGTTATTATTATTGTTATTAATATTACAATGTAAATAATTTGTCATTTTAATTCTCACAAAAAATATAAGGTTTATTGTTATGCCTTATCGCAGTAATTGTATAGATAATGTCAACCCAGTCACGACTGCATGTTGGAATGGACAGTGAAGTCATTTGTTTACTCTTGAACATAGCCAAAACAATCGAACGTTTCTCCTGTGTTGAGCTCAATTTCAAGGTACTTTTCATCGTGAAAGCTATCAAAATCATATTTATTTCTGTAATATATCTTCCATTCTGTCAAATGAGACCAAAAAACGAGAATACAGCCATAAAAACCAAACGAAAATACCGCTAAGGGGTGACTAATTGCTGAGAAGTGAACTCCATTATTTATGCTTAGATTTCTTTCATTTTTGGTGTATGTTAAGAAGCATCTTTCCATCATACATTGCCCAAGCTTCAATAAGATAGTCCAACAAACAAATGAGATACAATTCCCTAGATTAAGAGCAAGAGCCCCTCACAAGTGTCAAGGAACTTGCCTTGAGGTCTGCTCGCTTATGGAAATTTTGCTCACGTATGGAAACAAAAAATCGACCCATCGACTGCTCATATTTGGAAAAATTCGCACGTGGATGCGCTTGCAAGTAGAGGTCCCACTGTATAGGGGAATAAGCTTGTTAAATATACAGTGGACCCCGGTTTGCGATAGCATCAGTATCCGATAAATCCTGTATTCGATACATTTTAACGCAAAAATTTTGCTTCGGTTCCCGTTAAAAAACCCGCCATATGCAATTCATCCGAGACGTGTCCACGTTTGGCCCAGTGTTCACAAGCCAGCCAGTCTGCTCGCATCTAAGGATACATTCGGTACATTCCGTATTATCACAGTGTCTTTGGTGCTTGTTTCTGCAAAATAAGTCACCATGGGCCCAAGAAAGCTTCTAGTGCCAACCCTGTGGTAAAAAGGGTGAGATTAGTTTGGAAATTAACCCTTTGAGGGTTTTCGTCGTTCTAGTACGTCTTACGCGTAGGGGTTTTTGACGTACTAGTACTCATAAATTCTAGCGACCTCAAATCTAGTGGGAGAAAGCTGGTAGGCCTTCATATGAAAGAATGGGTCTATGTGGTCAGTGTGCACAGTCTAAAAAAAATCCTGCAGCACACGGTGCATAATGAGAAAAAAAAAACTTTTTCCATTTTTTTTAATAAATCAGCGACTTTGCAGTGTATTTTCGTATAGTATTTATTGTTGTATTCTAGTTTTCTTGGTCTCATTTTATAGAATGGAAGACATATTACTGAAATTGAGATGATTTTGACTGGTTTTACAATGAAAGGTGCCTTGAAATTGAGCTCAAAGTAGCAGAAATGTTCGATTTTTACCAAACTTCAAAAGTAAACAAATCGTGCCAAGCGTGCAATACACGTCAACTGGTGAGTCTAATATTCTTTCACAAGTGCACCAATAATATTTATACCATTTTTTACACTAATGCAGTAGTCTGCATAACAGTAAATCTTATATTTTTTGTGAGAATAAAAATTCAAAGTGGAAAGCAAAAGAATATAAGAGGGGCCTTGAGACGTGACTAATGACTAGAGGAAATGTCATTTTAGTGCCAGGAATGTCTTTCTTGTTTATTCTGGACCCTATTCGGAAATTGGCATCTTTTGAAATTTGTGTGAAATTGGCAAAATTGCTAAATTCTGACCACTGTACTGGATAGTTGAATTTATAAATGGGTGGTTTCTTGCACCCATTCGATAGAAAAAATGGAGTTCTAGCGAAATATTCATGTTTTTTGTCGACTAGTACAGTGAAATTGGCCGAAAATGGGGCTCAAAGTGGGCAAAATCGCCGATCCGTAAACATCGCCGAGACCGCTAACTTTGCGAGAGCATAATTCCGTAAGTTTTCTATCAAATTTCAAACTTTTGGTGTCGTTATGATCGGGAAAAGATTCTCTATCTTTTCATAAGAGAAAATAATTTTTTTTTTTTTTTTAAATTTGGCCGACCCTGAGAACGAGTTTCGGAGAGGGCCTGTCGACCCTCAAAGGGTTAAGAAAGATTTTGAAGGGTTTAGGGCTAACCCTGAGAAGCCTATGCCAGTTGTGGAATCCATTGTGCCTACTTCAAAAATTAAGGAAATGTGTGCAAAGTGGGTTGAACTGCAAACCTTTATTCATGAAAATCACCCTAACACACCTATTGCAAGCCGTGCTGGTGACTATTACAATGACAGTGTTGTGGCCCATTTTAGACAAATCGTAAAGGAACGGTAGGTACAGAGCTCTGTGGACAGATTTGTTGTGCGACAGAGGTCCAGTGACTCTCAAGCTGGTAATTCAAATTCAAAGTTTATTCTCTCTAAGGATTACAATGTTGAGTTTACAGAATTTAGTTATTGTGTGGTTTACATGTAGTAAAATAATGATTACAGAGTGTACCACTAGAACACCTAGCATGGCTAGGCATTTCGGGCAGACTTAGTTTAATTCTTAATTTTAAAATATTACAAATTATGAGGTAAGTTGGTATTATGGCTAAGTGACTAAATACTAGTTTGTGAGTTTAGCAATGTGAATGCTTTTGTTTTGGCACAGTACATAGTTTCAGTATTGGAGTATCACAGGATTCATTATTTTAAGATTGAGATTAATATTTCTGTTTATGGTCAAATGAGTGAGTGAGTGTAAGTGTGAACCACCAGGTGGTATTCGTGTAGTTAGTTGACGGGGTGTATCAGGGAGATAAGATGTTTTCTAATGGTAGTTTTGAAGGTGATGAATGTGTCTGCAGTTCTAGAGTTCTCAGGTAGGGTGTTCCAGATTTTAGGGCCTTTGACATACATTGAATTTTTGTAAAGGTTTAGTCGGACACGGGGAATGTCGTAGAGATGTTTGTGTCTGGTGTTATGCCTGTGGGTTCTGTCACAACTATCAAGAAAGCGTTTTAGGTCAAGGTTGATATTGGAGTTTAAGGTCCTGTAGATGTAGATTGCACAGTAGTAAGTGTGGATGTACTGAACAGGGAGTAAGTTTAGATCTATGAAGAGTGGGGGGGGGTTGTTGCCAGGGATGGGATTTAGTGATTATTCTTACTGCAGCTTTTTGTTGGGTTATTATTGGCTTTAGGTGTGTTGCTGCAGTTGATCCCCAAGCACAAATAGCATAGGTGAGGTATGGATAAATGAGTGAGTATAGTGTGAGAAGGGCATTTTGCGGCACGTATTATCGTATCTTGGAGAGGATCCCAACTGTTTTGGATACTTTTTTGGTTATGTGTTGGATATGGGTGCTGAAATTCAGGTTGTTGTCAAGGTATAGGCCTAGGAATTTGCCCTCATTATGTCTGGTAATTAGAGTGTTGTCGATCTTAATGTTAATTTGTGCATCTCCTGCTCTGCTACCAAACATAATATAGTAGGTTTTGTCAGTGTTAAGCGTAAGTTTATTGGCAGCAGGGGACCAAGGACACTTCCCTGCGGAACTCCAGTATCAAGTGGCCATGTTGTTGATGCTGTGTCTTTAATGGTAACATGCTGATTTAACTAACTTGACTTACACAGTTCATTGAACATTGGCAAAAATCGAACATTTCCGCTACTTTGAGCTCAATTTCAAGGTACTTTTCATCAGGAAAGCAATCAAAATCACGTCTATTTCTGTAATATATCTTCCATTCTATCAAATGAGTCCAAAAAATGAGAATACAACCATAAAAACCATAAGAAAATATACTGCAAAGAGGCGGCTAATGGCTGAGAAGTGAACTCCCTTATTTATTGTCCATCGTTTTTATTTTTGTTGTACGTTAAGAAGCATCTTTCCATCATACATTGCCCAAGTTTCAATGAGATAGCCCAGCAAACAACCGAGAAAAAAAATATTTACCAAAAATCATAAATGGCAAGCCCAAGCCAGGTACTGGAAATAAGTCAGTTTGTCTGACTTTTCTGGGTTATCCTAGGTTCTCTCTACATACACTGCTTTGTATGATAATTATTTGTATTTATTTATTTACTTACTTCTATTTATTACAAGAAACCGCCCATTCACTTATTTCAACTACCCAATTTCAGAAATTGCAGTTTGGCCGACATACAGAGGTACAAAAAACTAAATACAGATAAGAGCAGCTTATGCCAAAGCCACTTATATTGTAATTGTATAAATAATGTCTACTGCATAGCATTACGGGCTGGCTTAAAATTAACTTAAGAGGTACAAAAAAATAACTAAGCAATGATGAACGGGCTGGCTTATTAACAGTGATGATGAAATCAGTTAAAACATGTAAACAGATTACTATAAAGCACAAGTGAGTATTACAAAGACAGGTCATATGGTTGCATGCATTGTTGTACATTCAGTCGTATGGAGTATTCTGTTAGGTAGTGTATTTAAAAAATAATAAAGTTAGATTGGGTTTTAGGTTTAACATTTATGTGATATAATTGTGAGAAACATTTAAGATATACAATTTATAAGGTTCAGTTATTCAGTATTTATTTGGTTTTGGGTGAGTAAGTGATCTTTGAGAAGAGACTTGAATTTATAAACAGGTAGTGTTTCTTTTATATTTACAGGTAATGAATTCCAGATTTTAGGGCCTTTTATGTGCATTGAGTTTTTGCATAGTGTGAGATGGACACGAGGAACATCAAAGAGTGATCTGTGCCTTGTGTTATGGTCATGTGTTCTGTTGAGGTTGGCAAGGAGATGTTTGAGGGGAGGGTTAATATCAGAGTTAAGTGTTCTATGTATGTAATAGGTGCAGTAATAAGTATGGATGTTTTGTATGGTGAGTAGGTTTAGTGTATTGAATATTGGTGGAGTGTGCTGCCTGTAGTGAGAATTTGTTATCATTCTAACTGCAGCCTTTTGTTGGGTAATTAGTGGTCTGAGATGGTTAATTGTTGTTGAGCCCCATGCACAAATTCCATAGGTGAGATAGGGGTAAATAAGAGAGTGATATAGGGCCAGGAGGGCTGACTGTGGAACATAGTACCGTATCTTCGATAGTATGCCTACGGTCTTGGAAATTTTCTTAGAAATTTGTTGTATATGTGTATGAAATTTAAGTCTATTATCAAGGTGGATTCCTAAGACTTTTCCCTCTGTTAGCTTTGTGATAGGTGATCTGTTTATCATTATGTTAAGAGGGACATCTGTAGCTCTGTTACCAAACTGAATGAAGTAGGTTTTGTCAATGTTTAGTGTAAGTTTGTTAGTCCTCATCCAGGTAGATATTTTCTGTAATTCGGTATTTACAGTATTGGCTAGCGTGACTGGGCTCGGGCGGGAGAAGACGTATGTAGTGTCATCTGCAAATAGCGTGGGTTTGAGTAATTGCGAAGCATTTGGTAGGTCATTTATGTATAGGAGAAAGAGAAGAGGGCCAAGGACACTTCCCTGTGGGACACCAACTGTAATTGGTTGTGCAGAAGAGTTTGCCCCATTTGCGTACACATATTGGCTTCTGTTGCTGAGGTATGACTTGAGGTAGTTGAGGGAGTGCCCTCTTATACCATAGTGTGACAATTTTACGTGGAGCAAGTCATGGTCAGCTGTATCAAAAGCTTTACGTAAGTCAATGAAGATCCCCAGTGGGACTTCTTTTTTCTCTATTGCAGTGTATATATGCTTCACACCCATATGGGATCTTTGGTACCACTACACTCTCATACATTCCCCTCTTTGCTTCCATGGATAATGTTCTTTGTCTCCACACACTCCTCAGTGCACCACTCACCTTTTTTCCCTCGTCAATTTTATTGCTCACCTTGTCTTTCGTAGACCCATCTGCTAACAAGTCAACTCCCAGATATCTGAACACAGTCACTTCCTCCATACTCCCTCCCTCTAATCTGATATCCAGTCTCATTGTCTAATTTTTTTTTGTTATTCTCATCACCTTGCTCTTTCCTATGTTCACTTTCATTTTCCTCCTTTTACACACCCTCCCAAATTCATCCACCAACCTCTGCAACTTCTGTTCAGAATCTCCCAAAAGCACAGTGTCATCAGCAAAAAGCAACTGTGACAACTCCCTCTTTGTGTTAGATTCCTTATCTTTCAATCCCACACCACTTCCCAGCACCTGAGCATTCATTTTTCTTACACCCCCATCTATAAATACATATATTGAACAACCATAGTGACATCATGCATCCATATCTAAGGCCTACTTTTACTAGGAAATAATCTCCATCTCTTCTACATAAACCTAACCTGAGCCTAACTATCCTCATAAAAACTCATGGGTAAGATTTGAAGATGAGATACATTTTATTCGGTATTTAGGATCTCTCTGTCATGGTATCAAGTACAGTTGTAATTTGATGACTTCTTAAATAAGATTGGTAGTGTGTGCAATATTTCAAATCTTGAGTGAATGTGATGTAGGGAACCTTATACAGAACTGTCAGAGGCATTTAGCATAAAAGAATATAGTGGTCATTCAGCACCTTTGGAAGGAAGAGCATTAAGGGTTAATCCAAGAATCAAGATGAAGAGCTTTTCACCAACACGAAGGCATACTTTGTAAAAGGGTGGGAGATATAAAGTTGGTTGCCATAGGTGGACTTTTTATATAGGCTTTGTGTAATTTTCTGTTATTTAATGTGTCGCTTGGATTTCTTATTTATTTATTTTATGTCTTTGCAAACAGTACATTGAGATTTTATATTTACAATAGTGGGTTGCAATGCAAAGAGAGCCTCTATTATGCCTAGGCATTATGGGCCAACTTAACATTATTGGCTTACAGACTACTTAACACTAAGGAGTAGTATCATAGTTGTACAGTAGGAAAGTAATTATTTCATAGTTGTACAGTAGATTATTAATTATAAGTGAATTAAATTTGTATAAGAAAAAGGATATATTCATATATATTCCAAAATGCTTTTTGTGAAAACAATGGTTCAATTATATTCCTGTCAACAATGGATAAAAGGTTCAAAGTGATTGTTGAAGTTATGATGTGGGAGTACATAGGTGAGTATGTGTGTACTGAGTATTTAGCATTTAGTCTAGGGTGATTAAGTGGCTTTTGAGAAGAGTCTTAAATTGATTTTCAGACTGGGTTACTTTAATATCTTCTGGTAATGAATTCCATATTTTGGGGCCCTTTATGTGCATAGAGTTTTTACACAGTGTGATATGGACACGAGGTATATCAAAAAGAGATCTGTGTCTTGTGTTGTGGTCATGTGTCCTGTTTAGGTTGGTGAGGAGAAGTTTGAGTGGAGGGTTTATATTTGCGTGTATTGTTCTGTGTATGTAGTAGGCACATGAATAAGTATGGATGTTCTTAATGGTAAGCAGATTCAGACTTTTGAAAATTGGTGGAGTATGCTGGCGGGAGTGGGAATTTGTTATCATTCTTACTGCTGCCTTTTGCTGGGTTATTAGGGGTTTTAGGTGATTGGATGTTGTTGATCCCCATGCACAAATTCCATATGTAAGATAAGGGTATATGAGTGAATGGTACAGTGCCAGGAGAGCTGATTGTGGAACGTAGTACCTTATCTTTGATAGTATGCCTACAGTCTTGGAGATTTTCTTGGTGATTTGTTGTATGTGTGTCCGGAACTTAAGGCTACTGTCAAGGTGGATACCTAGGAATTTTCCCTCTGTGAGTCTTGTGACTGATGATCCATTTAGCGTAATGTTAATTGGATCATTTGCAGCTTTGTTTCCAAACTGA
>NW_027196531.1:0-37500 GCF_038502225.1 Cherax quadricarinatus | reverse complement strand
TTTATTTTTTAAAGTAACTTTTATGGCCTCTGAGATGAATTTAAAGACTATATGGTATATATTCACTCATTATATACTACACAATAACAGCACAAACTTTGCTGTCATTATATTGTTTACAAAACATGTTTACACAAACACACACACACACGCACACACACACACACACACACACACACACACACACACACAAACCAACAATAAAAAATGTTGTTTATTACTATTTTTCTATCATATATATACACATAGAGTCACTGGACAGGTTCCTCTAACTACAAGAGGTTCTGAAAGCTTGTAGTAGTGTGGGAGTGGACTTGTAAAATGAGCTCAAAACATATACAGATATGAATGAATGTATAAATAATTTTCTAAAAAAAACCCAATGCCTCTATAACAGACATTGCCCCAGAAAAACTAAACAGATCACAACAAAGAGACTGAATAATCCCTGGCTAACACAAAGCATCCTCAAATCCATGAACACAAAGCACAAATATGAAAAACAGTATAGAATGGGTCAAATAACTAGAGAACAGTCGAAAAGTTACTCATCAGCACTTAGCAGCCTGATAAGGTCAAAAAAATTGTATTATGAAAATAGATTACATAACATCAAAGGTGATATGAAAAAAAAACCTGGAAAACAAAACAATCAAACTAACAAAATCAGATGAACCTCTACTCACTCCAACCAAAACAGCAAACAGACTTAATGTTTTCTTCTCCACCATAGGAAAAAATCTAGCAAACAAAATACCAAGCACAAACACCCGTCCATCAGACTACCTCATAGGCACCTACCCAAATATGTTATTCCTAGCTCCAACCAACCCCATTGAAGTTACGCTCATAATAAACACCCTTAAAAACAAGGCAGGAGACATAAACAACTTGCCTGCGTTTATGTACAAAAAAGCTTCTCAAGTATTGTCACCAATTATTGCAATGCCTCTTTAACAAATCCATTGAATCATCTACCTTCCCAAGAATCCCCAAAATAGCGAGGATCACTCCGATCCATAAAGAAGGTGATCAAGCTGACTTGAATAACTATAGACCAATATCTAACTTACCACTGCTCTCTAAAATCTTTGAAAAATTAATTCATAGACAGATCTATTCCTACCTCATTTTACACATATTAAACCCTTGTCAGTTTAGATTCAGGAATAATAAAAGCACAAATGATGCTATCATACACATGCTAGAACTAATATATACCGCACTCAAAAAGAAAGAAGTCCCGCTGGGCATTTTCATTGATTTACGTAAAGCTTTCGATACAGTCGACCATGAACTACTGTACTCCAAATTAATGCACTATGGTATCAGAGGCCACTCCCTCAACTACCTAAAATCATACCTTAGTAACAGAACTCAATATGTGTATGCAAATAATGCAAACTCTTCCACCCAATCAATCACAGTAGGAGTCCCACAAGGAAGCATTCTTGGACCACTCCTCTTTCTCATCTACATCAATGATCTACCAAATGCATCACAGCTACTCAAACCCATATTATTTGCAGATGACACTACATATGTCTTTTCCCACCCAAACCCAGTCATACTAGCAAACACAGTCAATGCCGAATTGCAGAAAATATCTGCCTGGATGATGACTAATAAACTTACCCTGAATACTGATAAAACCTATTTCATTCAGTTTGGAAACAAAGCTGTAAATGATCCAATTAACATAACGCTAAATGGATCATCAGTCACAAGACTCACAGAGGGAAAATTCCTAGGTATCCACCTTGATAGTAGCCTTAAGTTCCGGACACACATACAACAAATCGCCAAGAAAATCTCCAAGACTGTAGGTAAACTCCAGGTACTATCAAAGATAAGGTACTACGTTCCACAATCAGCTCTCCTGGCACTGTACCATACACTCATATACCCTTATCTTACATATGGAATTTGTGGATCAACAACATCCAATCACCTAAAACCCCTCATAACCCAGCAAAAGGCAGCAGTAAGAATGATAACGAATTCCCACTCCCGCCAGCATACTCCACCAATTTTCAAGTCTGAATCTGCTCACCATTAAGAACATCCATACTTATTCATGTACCTACTACATACACAGAACAATACACGCAAATATAAACCCTCCACTCAAACTTTTCCTCACCAACCTAAACAGGACACATGACCACAACACAAGACACAGATCTCTTTTTGATATACCTCGTGTCCATATCACACTGTGTAAAAACTCTATGCACATAAAGGGCCCTAAAATATGGAATTCATTACCAGAATATATTAACCCTTAAACTGACCAAACAAATTTACGTTCACATGCGTAGTGCTCCAAAAGTATGTCTATGTTTTTTTACATATTTTCGAATATAACCCAAAAAAATGTAGATCAAAGTTTTTTTACACGTTTTCAAATGGAAAAAAATAAAAAAAGATCTACGTTTTTTTACATACTTTCAAATGTTGAAAAAACGTAGATCTACGTTTGGACAGTTTAAGGGCTAATGTAACCTAGTAAAAAAATCAGTTTAAGACTCTTCTCAAAAGCCACTTAATCACCCTAGACTAAATGCTAAATATTCAGTACACACATACTCACCTATGTACTCCCACATCATAACTTCAACAATCACTTTGAACCTTTTATCCATTGTTGACAGGAATATAATTGAACCATTGTTTTCATAAAAAGGAATTTAGGCTATATGAATATATCCTTTGTCTTATACAAATTTAATTCACTTATAATTAATAATCTACTGTTCAACTATGAAATAATTACTGTCCTACTGTATAACTATGATAAAATCCTTAGTGTTAAGTAGTCTGTAAGTAGTCTGGCCCATAATGCCTAGGCATAATAGAGGCTCTCTTTGCATTGCAACCTACTATTGTAAATATAAAATCTCAATGTACTGTTTGCAAAGACATAAAATAAATAAATAAAATAAATAAAACTATTAAATGTTAGATAAGACACATATGCAACAGTTAGGTATCTTTATTTTGAAACGTTTCGCCTACACAGCAGGCTTCTTCAATCGAGTACAGCTTGGACAACTTCTACTAGTGAGAAAGGCTGGATTTGAGAGGGATGTGACCTCCCAACGACTATATTCTTACCTCTACTTGTGGCCTACATCTCGCCTCCGGGTGGTATATAAGGCTCCACCCTGTCACTTCAACTCCATATTGTTTCAGACTATGGAACAGTACTCTTCTCCAGACTGAGGGACTGACCACCTTGAAACTTCAAGGGTGATGGACTGATTACATCATCTTCTCATCTCTTCTGCTTCTGTCAACTTTTCTGTACTCAACTGAAGAAGCCTTTTGTGTAGGCGAAACGTTTCAAAATAAAGATACCTAACTGTTGCATATGTGTCTTACCTAACAAACTGTCGGTATTTTATACCATTTTAATATTCACTATTAAATGTACAGTGGACCCCCGGTTTACGATCAGCTCCCAATGCGACCAATTATGTAAGTGTATTTATGTAAGTGCGTTTGTATGTGTATGTTTGGGGGTCTGAAATAGACTAATCTAATTCACAATATTCCTTATGGGAACAAATTCGGTCAGTACTGGCACCTGAACATACTTCTGGAATGAAATAATATCGTAAACTGGGGGTCCACTGTACATGTTAAGCCTTTGTCTGGCCAGAATTTTTTGTCCATTCTAGGTGATACCCATTTTATGGAGGTTCATTTTATCATAAATCTGGCTATCTCCCACCTAGGTAGAGTGACCCAATAAAGAAAAAAACACTTTCACTGACAGCTGCTCAATCACTGTCTTACTAGAAGCATACTGATATTTCAGTGCAGATGATCCTTCATACTGCAGTAGTTTAGATATCACTCCAAACAGCCAGTATCCCAAACCCCTCCTTTAATGTGCAGGCATTGTACTTCCCACCTCCAGGACTCGAGTCCAGCTAACCAGTTTCCTTGAATCCTTTCACAAAATATTACCCTTCTCACACTCCAACACCTCGTCAGGTTCCAAAAACCATCTGTCTCCTTTCACTCCTATCTAACATGCTCACACATGCCTGCTGCATGTCCAGGCCCCTTGCACAGAAAACCTCTTTTAACCTCTCCATCCTTTCCTAGGATGACCCCTACCCTTCCTCCCCTCCACTACAGATTTATACACCCTCCAAGTCATTCTATTTTTCTCCATCCTCTCTAAATGATCAAATCATCTCAATAACCACTCTTCAACAATCTGAACAATACTTTTTGTAACTCCACACCTTCTAATTTCCACACTACAAATTCTCTGCATAATATTTACACCACATATTGCCCTTGGACACGACATCTCCTCTACCTCTAGCCGCCTTCTTGCTGCATCATTCACAACCCATGCTTCACACCCATATAAGAGTGTTAGTACCACTATACTCTCGTACATTCACTTCTTTGCCTCAATGGTTAATGTTTTTTATCTCCACAGACACCTCAGTGCACCACTCACCTTTTTCCTTCATCAATTCTATGGTTAACCTTGACCTTCATGAAACCTCTTCAAGGGGGGCTCCTTGGCGTGGCGAAGAGGCTCTTGGTCTGAGGAATTAGACCTGTTGGTTTCCTTCCTCAGACCGAACCTAATTACCCCCCAGTCCCCCCTTCCCTATCCCATCCTCCCCTTTTTCCTTTCCTCCTCCTCCTCCCCCCCCTCCCTTTTGCCCTTCCTCTTTTTGGCCTTTGGGATTTTTCCCACAGGCACACTAGTTCATAGGTAGGGGGAAGAGTACCGGGGTCCATCCCATTCCGTTGAGGTTCTTGGCGGTGGCGTAGTTTGCCGTGGAATCTGGATCGCCTGGGGATGTCCCGATCCCTCTCCGGTATCCCGGAGGGTGGCTTTGGGTGTCTTTCGGGCGACGGGTGTATCTCTGGAAGCCACCTTTCGGATTCCGGGGGTGGTGGCCGAAGGAGGTATGCTTTGTGGCGGATATCCGGCCACCCTCTCTTTTGTCCACCGAGGTAGCTCGGCAGATGTGAGGTTGCTATCCCGGATTGCTGGTTTACCGGCATGAAGGGTAGGGTATGGCACGGGTTCCATGCTGCATCTGCGCTACTTGCGGTGCTGAGGTCCTCTTGGGCGCGGAGGGAGATTTCTGGCCCTTTCATTCCTCCTAGGAACTATCCCTCCCCGGTCCCCCCTTTTTTTTTTCTTTTTTTTATTTTTATTTTCTTTTCTTTCTTTTTTTTCTTAAAAAAAAAGAAAGAAGTAACCTAACCATGGAGCACCCGATCAATGACCCCGCTACCCCCGGGCCCCTTATTGTTACCGCACCTCGTTCTGACCTCGCCTCGTCTTTTGGCCACTCTTCGGACATTCCTAAGGCCCCTGTACCTCTTGCTGGTGCTGTTTCGTCACCCGCTTCAGGTACCGGGGCTTCCACTGACTCCTTCGATTTATCTGACCTCCGCTTTCCTTTGACTATGCTTCCGGCCTCTCCCTCTATGGTGCAGCGATTTTCGAATCACCAGCCCGTCCCACGTCAGACCGACTCTGGTCCCACTTCTAAACGCCAACGACAATCTCCTGATGATGTTATTTCGTTACCTTCCCATTCTACTCGGAAAAGACCGACACGTCATGCACTCCCTCTCCACACTCAGTTTCGGACCACACAATGGACTAAATTCTTTACTTTAAGACCGACTTCTTCTACTGCCTATCTTTCCGACCATAGTATTGGCAAAGCGCTCCTACGCCACGTTGGTAGAGATATTTCCTTTCATGCTCTTAAGAGTGGTACGCGCATCATCACAGTCCAGAATTCTACCCAAGCTCATGATCTTTCTCTTCTTTCACATATCGATACTATTCCTATCACTATCGAAAAACATCATTCCCTCAATTCTTGTAGTGGTACTGTTATTCTGCCCCATACCATAGTCCAACAGAATTTCCAGACATGTGGCAATGACATTCTCGAACAGCTGGAACTCCAAGATCTCCCAATTCTCAAGGTAGACACTTATGTTCTTCCTGCCCGCGGGCGAAGACGATACCCTTGCAATGTGGCTCGTTTAACTTTTGACAGCCGTGAACTCCCATCCTCTGTTTATGTAGCAGGACATCGGTTACAAGTTCGGAAGGTGATCCCTACACCGCAACAGTGTAGGAATTGCTGGCGATTTGGCCACCCAGCAAAATATTGCAGATCTATAGCCGAATGCCCAGTCTGTGGTGCCGATGACCATTCTAATACGTCTTGCAGTCGACCTCCCTCTTGCCTTAATTGTCATGAGGCTCACCCTTCGTACTCTCGCCGTTGCCAGGTCTACTTAAATGAGCGGGAAATTCGTTGCCTCAAAGAGGCAGAAGGTCTCCCTTATGCTATGGCAGTTTCTCATCTCCGCCTCCAAGGGAGACTACCCCGTGTTTCTTATTCTCGTGTTTCAAAACGTCCCCCCACTTCTGGGGTCCCATCTTCTGCAGCCTCCTCTGCGGTTGCCAGTCCCATAGTCACTCCTGTATCTAATTCTTTTGCTGTCCTGGGCTCAGACGTCCCTACTTCAACACCTCAGTCTGTCCTCACTTCTTCGTGTTCTCCCTCACAAACCCCGGTATCGACAAGACCTCGTATGACACCTCCTCCCAACTGTCCCTCTACTTCTCAGAGGCCCAGAAAATCACCTTTAATCCCTCCTTCCCTTCATCCACCTGCACATTTTACCTTCCCAGTCTCTGTACCTGGGTCTTCCCCTTCCACTGGCTCTGTTACAAGTGTGGAGGTTCATCCTCCTCCTCGTACTGTGCCTTCCTCCCCTGTCCCCTCCTAAATTTCTTCCTCTTCTGCCACCTCCCAGGTTTCTGCCTCTTCTGTCCCCTCCCACACTTCTCCAGTTCCCTCCACCCTTTGGCCCCTTGGTACAGTCCATTACAGCTCCGATGTTTACTCAAGCTCCTCCTCCTTCCATCTCCAATATTGTCTCCCATACGACGTCTCTGAACTCTGAAACACTTGAAGCAATCTCTGAATATATTGCAGAGACCAAACCATCAATGGACACTGATCCACCCTCTGTTCCTTTTCTTTTCTCTTCTCCTTTTGCGCAACCCCTTTCTTCACTACGCAACTTTCCTTCGCTACTTGAACGTTTTCCTTTGCCACCGAATGTGGACTTTTCTAACCCCTCTAGTCCGTAGGTACCCTTACCTGCGGATTTCAGGTATCTTTATCGTTGCCAATCATGGCCTATTTACAGTGGAATATTCGCGGCCTCAGGGGTAATCGGGGTGAGCTTCAGATGTTGCTCTCCCAGTTTTCCCCTGTTGGTGTTTGCTTACAGGAACCAAAATTACACTCTGCTGTTATCTATCCCATCTCAGGCTATAATTTATTGTATTCTTCAGATCCTTTTCCTGATGGGACCTTTAATGAAAGTGCCCTTCTTCTACGCACTGATATTCCGTACCATCAGCTATTTGTTCGTACTTCGCTGCATTACACAGCAGCCCGTATCCACTTGCATAGGTGGTATACACTCTGTTCTTTGTATCTCTCTCCTTCTCGGGCATTATCTATCCCGGATATTGCCTTTCTTGTTTCGTCATTACCGCCACTTGGCGATTTTAATGCCCATCATTTCCTCTAGGGGAGGGGGGGGTGTCTCACTGTGATTCCCGTGGCATTCAGTATGAGGGTTTTCTTGTTACCCACCCCCTCCATGTTTTAAATACAGGTACTCACACCCATTTTGATCCTCGGACTCATACTCTCTCTTGCATCGATCTCTCAGTCTGCTCTTCCTCCGCCGCATTAGACTTCACCTGGTCTGTTCTCCCGGATTTACATGACAGCGATCATTTCCCAATCATTCTTACTTCCCCTTCATATTCACCACCTCTTCGTAACCCACGCTGGCAATTTGATCAGGCAAATTGGAACCTTTACTCACAACTAACTGTTTTTAGTGAGGTTCCTTCTTCGTCCTCCATTGATGAGCTTTTACACCTCTTCTCGTCCTCCGTTTTAACCGCAGCTTCTCATTCTATACCCCAAACTTCGGGCAGGCATTCTCAGAAATGCGTGCCTTGGTGGTCTCCTGCTTGTGCTCGTGCAGTACGTTTGAAACGCGCTGCGTGGGGCAGGTACCGGTACAATAGAACCACGGAGAGACTTCTTGATTTTAAGCAGAAGCGTGCGATCGCTCGCCGTGTCATCCGTGACGCTAAACGCACTTGCTGGCGAGATTATGTCTCCACCATCACCTCTGCTTCCTCTATGAGTGCAGTCTGGAAAAAAGTACGAAAACTGAGTGGTAAATATTCTCCTGACCCGGCTCCTGTTCTGCGGGTTGCCGGTGTTGATATAGCAAACCCACTAGATGTTGCCAATGAAATTGGCAATCATCTGGTCCGTATTTCTCAGGGGCTCCATCTATGCCCCTCGTTTCTTTCCTCAAAGTCTGCCAGAGAGTTAGCACCCTTGGACTTTTCTTCTCTCAGAGAAGAACAGTATAATGTGCCTTTTACACTTCAGGAACTGGAGGCAACACTCTCAGCTTGCCGATCATCGGCAGCTGGGCCCGACGACATTCATATTCGTATGCTACAACATTTACATCAGTCAGCCCTTGCAGTCCTATTACGCCTTTTCAATCTTATTTGGTCACAAGGAGTTCTTCCACAGCTGTGGAAATCTGCCATTGTTCTCCCTTTCCGCAAACCGGGTACTACGGGACATGAAGCCTCCCACTATCGTCCCATTGCTCTTACCAGTGCAGTTTGCAAAGTGATGGAACGCCTGGTAAATAGACGTTTAGTGTGGTATTTAGAGACACACAACAGTCTCTCCACTCGTCAATATGGCTTTCGTAAGGGCCGTTCTACCATAGACCCCTTACTACGCTTGGATACGTATGTTCGTAATGCCTTTGCGAATAACCACTCAGTTATTGCCATATTTTTTGACCTTGAGAAGGCATATGACACAACTTGGAGGTATAATATTTTGGCCCAAGCCCACTCCTTAGGCCTTCGAGGCAATCTACCATCCTTCCTTAAGAACTTTTTAACTGACAGACATTTCCGTGTTCGGGTTAATAATGTGCTCTCCCCGGACTTTATCCAAGCTGAAGGTGTCCCCCAGGGATGTGTTCTGAGCACAACACTTTTTCTCCTTGCTATAAATGATTTGGCCTCTAGTCTTCCATCCAATATTTGGTCATCACTCTATGTTGATGACTTCGCTATTGCCTGTGCAGGCGCTGACTGTCACCTCATTACAGTTTCTCTCCAGCATGCGGTCGACCGTGTTTCCAATTGGGCCACCACACATGGGTTTAAATTTTCCAGTACCAAAACTCACCAAATTACTTTCACTAGACGCTCTGTCATCTCCGATCATCCTTTGTACCTCTATGGCTCCCGTATCCCTGAACGTGATACAGTCAGGTTTCTAGGCCTCCTCTTTGACCGTAGGTTATCCTGGAAACCTCACATTACCTCTCTGAAGGCAACTTGTCACAGCCGGCTGAACCTTCTTAAAACCCTTGCTCATCTTTCATGGGGAGCTGATCGTCGAACTCTCCTTCGCCTACATTCCACCCTCATTTTATCGAAACTTGATTATGGTGACCAGATCTATTCAGCGGCCTCTCCTGCTACTCTCTCTAGCCTTAACCCCATTCATCACCAAGGATTACGTTTATGCCTTGGTGCTTTTCGCTCTTCCCCTGTTGAGAGCCTCTATGCAGAAGCGAACGTTCCATCCTTATCCGATCGCCGTGATGCCCATTGCCTTCGCTACTATGTACGCTCTCATGATCTCCGCAATCCTTCCATTTATAGAATGGTCACCGATATTAGTAGACATTCTTTATTTGTTCGCCGCCCCTGTTTGCTCCGTCCCTTCTCTCTTCGCCTACATTCGCTCTTGTCTTCTCTTCAATTACCACCTTTCTATGTTCATGTAGCATCTCACTTTTCCCTACCCCCCTGGGAAGTTCCAGCTGTTCGAGTCTGTTCTTTCTCACTCCCTTGCTCGAAAGCCCAACTGTCTACGGTAGCTTCCCGCTCTCTTTTTCTTGACCACTTCCACTCTCATTCTCATGCCATTGCAGTGTACACAGATGGCTCTAAGTCTTCTGACGGCGTAGGATTCGCAGCAGTGTTTCCGGACAGCGTCGTACGAGGGCATTTACTATCTTCGGCTAGTATCTTTACTGCTGAATTGTATGCCATTCTTGCAGCACTTATCCGTATTGCATCTATGCCTGTGTCATCATTTGTGGTTGTCTCAGACTCCCTTAGTGCTTTACAGGCTATACAGAAATTTGATACACCTCACCCCTTAGTCCTCCGTATCCAACTTTGGCTACGCCGCATCTCTTCCAAGCATAAAGATATTGTTTTTTGTTGGGTCCCTGGTCATGTTGACGTACAGGGCAATGAACAGGCAGACACTGCTGCGCGGTCAGCAGTACATGACCTACCAGTTTCATATAGAGGTGTTCCATTTACGGACTATTTTGCTGCAATAGCTACCCACCTTCACACCCGTTGGCAACAACGTTGGTCTACTCTGCTCGGTAACAAACTTCAATCTATTAAACCGAGTATAGGTTACTGGCCGTCTTCTTGTCACCAGTGTCGAGGTTGGGAGACTACTCTCTCCCGTCTTCGCATTGGCCATACTCGTCTTACTCATGGATATCTCATGGAGAGGCGCCCTGCTCCTCTCTGTGAGAATTGTCAGGTTCCATTATCGGTCAGCCACATTCTGTTAGACTGCCCACTTTATCAACGAGCACGCAGAATTTACCTCCAACGTCGTCTTCGCTCCGCTGCTCTCTCTTTACCTTCCCTTCTCGCTGATGGACCCACCTTTCATCCGGACTCTCTCATTGACTTTTTGACAACAACTGACTTACTTCACAAACTCTGATGATACCTTCAGCCCTTTCTACCTCAATCTCTTGCTACCCTCTACCCCCGCACTATCCCCTGCCCCGCTGTTTTCTGTAACCTACTGATCATCCCTCCCCCCTTCTGCCGCCCAATACCCTCGCTTCCTTCCCTACCCTGCAGCGCTGTATAGCCCTTGTGGCTTAGCGTTTCTTTTTGATCATAATAATAATAAGCCCCTCTTACATTCTTTTGCTTTTCACTTTGAATTTTTATTCTCACAAAAAAAAATAGAAGATTTACTGTTATGCAGACTACTGCATTAATGTAGAAATGGTATATATAATATCAGCGCAACTGTGAAAGAATATTAGACTCACCAGTTGACATGTATTGGACGCATGGCATGATTCGTTTACTTTTGAACTTTGGCAAAAATCGAACATTTCTACTAATTTGAGCTCAATTTCAAGGTACTTTTCATTGTGAAACTAATCAAAATCGTCTCAATTTCTGTAATATGTCTTCCATTCTATAAAATGAGACCAAGAAAACTAGAATGCAACCATAAATACCATACGAAAATACAGTGCAAAGTCACTGTTTTAATCTAAAAACACAGTCAAAGTTTTTTTTTTCTCATTACGCACTGTGTGCTGCAGGATTTTTTTATTCTGCGCACACTGACCACATAGACCCATTCTTTCATATGTAGGCCTACCAGCTTTCTCCCACTAGATTTGAGGCGCTAGAATTTAGGCGTACTAGTACGTCATGGACACTGGTGCGTGAGCCATACTAGTACGGCCGAAACCCTGAAAGGGAGGGGAGAGGGAGGAGAGGTTATCTCTACCACCATCACTACCACCCTCTACCACAATCACTACCACCCTCCACCACCATCACAAGCACTACCACCCTCTACCACCATCACTACCACCCTCTACTGACGAGAAACAAATCCAGATTGACTCAGAACGTGTGGGATGCTCTGTGTTGGTGCGGGCGGACACGTTTGGTATGGCGGACCATTGTCAACTCGCTGAAAACTGAGGTGGTGAATGAAAACTGGGGCAAAATTTTGATGAAAAAAGTCATCGAAAACCAAATTCGATGAAAACCAGGGCAAATGAAAACCAAGGTTCCACTTTACAGAAAAATCCATTTGATGCATTTTGCTCCAGGTTTTTCCTTTAGAAGTTTTATCTCTAAATATTACTCTGATCAGGTTATCATTAACTTTCATAAGAGTGTAGAAAAATAAGATAAATTTGGATGTAGGAAAACCAGTGAGCACGTTTTGAATGAAATCCTATGTTTTGTTTTCAATTTTAGGGCCGAATTGTAAGTAAAAGAGAGTGGACACTGCAAAAAAATGTCATGAAAAAGTGAGGCTATTCACAAGATGTCCTTCAGTAAGAGCTTTTAAAAAGTGAATCATACTGTATATAGTATGCAGAATAATATATGGTAGTACTTTATTTATTTAAAATATGTATCTTAGTTATTGTAGTTTTCAGGTCTACATCATTTTAGAAATGTCCACTGTAGTCTTAGATTTTTGTGGAATTACATACAACATTTTTTTTTATTAAATCAAATGACAGTGTTCATGAGATTTGTATAAAAAGTTTTTAACCAATAAATACATTATATATGATATTTTTTCCAGATTTGGATCACAGTTCTTCATAACCTTGGGCGAAAACTTAGATTCACTGGATGCTGAGCATTTGGTATTTGGAAAAGTTGTTGAAGGGTTGGAGGTAATTTGTAAATTGAATCAAACATTGACTGATGATAAGAACCGCCCATATCAAGACATTCGAATCTCTCACACTGTTATTTTAGATGATCCATACCCAGATCCTAAGGAGGTCGAGTTCCCTGATGAGTCTCCAAAGCCCACTCGCGAAGTGTTTGAGTCAGATTATATTGCTGCTGATGAGACAATTGATGACACTGAAGGTAAGACCATGGTGGAAATACAGGAAGAAATTGAAGAAAGAGAAGCCAGAGCTAGAGCTACAATTCTTGAGATGGTTGGAGATTTGCCAGATGCTGACATGGCACCTCCAGAAAATGTTTTATTTGTATGTAAGCTTAATCCAGTCACAACATCTGAAGATTTAGAAATTATTTTCAGTAGGTTTGGGAAGATTAATTCTTGTGAGGTGATACGTGACAGAATAACAAATAATTCACTTCATTATGCATTTATAGAATTTGGTGAAACAAAATCCTGTGAAGATGCTTACTTCAAGATGGATAATGTGTTAATTGATGACCGAAGAATTCACGTAGACTTCAGTCAGTCAGTTTCAAAAATAAAATGGAGAGGGAAGGGACGAGGAGTTGAGTTCTTTGATGATAATGGCCAAAGAGTTGATGATAAGAAAGGTCAAAGGTACGATCCCAGCAAAGACCACAGCAACCAGTCCAGAAACAGGAATAAAAATGCTAGAGATTCACGGCACATAGATCATGGACAGCCTCAAGTATCAGAGAAGGACAGAAAGTCTCCTCAGAGGCAGCAGTCCTGTGAAGGCAATAGTAGAGATAAAAATGATGCAAAACACTTTTCCAGGAATGAGAAGAATGGCAGAGATGTGCAGGTAGACAGATGCAGAATGGAAAAACACAAGAAACATGAATCTTCTAAAAGAAGTCATGTTGAGAGTGAAGACAGTGATGGCTTACCAAGTGATGAAGAAGCAAGAGAAAAAATGCTAAGACACTTGAAGAAATCTCTTAAGAAGAAGAAAAAGAAACACAAGCATAATAGTGAGAGTGACACTGATGATTCAGATGAGAAGAAAAAGAAGAAAAACAAAAAGAAGAAAAAGAGGAAAAAGAGAAGTGAAAATGAGAAAGAATCTGATTCTGATTCAGAATCAAAGAAAAAGAGTAAGAAAGGTAAAAAGAAAAAGAAGAAGAAAAAGAAGGAAAATTCCTCATCAGATAGTCATGAGTAACCAGATTTGGCAATAAAACTTAAATATAGTACAATTCATGTTTTGATTTGGTATTCAACTTTTTTAAAATTTAATAAATAATTCATTATGTTGTGATTGTAAAAGATAATTGTTTTTGTTTTTTAATTTTGTTTTATATAAATAATAATCTCATAATACAATGCCTGTTGCAATGCATAAAAAGTTTGAAATTCTGTACTTAATGGCCAAATATTTTTTTCATTATGCAGAAGTTATAATAAGTCATTTGTAAAATCATTAGATAATTGTGAATAATAATACTGGAATTGATCATGTTGTAAATTGCCATAGCTATTTTATTGATTGAAAAATGTACTGCTAATACAATGTTTGTGTTATGTAAATACCCTTTTTTTTAACCTTCACTGTTGACACTATGACTGCTGGAGAATTTTTTTATCCAAGTTGCCTAGTCTATGTTTCTGCCTCGTACACCTCACTCTTGGGAATGTTATGGCTGTGTTTCCCTCTACAAGGTCTCCTCAAGGGAGGTTTATTGATGCCAGTGAGAGGATCTTGATCCAAGGAATTGAATCTTGCCTGTCTTAATTTCAAACTGAATTGCTTCTCATTCCCCCAGGCACTCTGAGCATCCCTGTAGGTTTAGCACTTCCCCCATGAATGTAATAATAATAATAGTTCTCAGCCTGGGATGTTATGTTGTATCTCTCACTCTAAGGGAAACTCCAATATTCTTTTTCTAGTTGGGGGTTTCAAGGACCACTGACAGTTTTCACCATACCTAACTTTCTTCCCAATGTAAGGGAAAGTAGTATTGCCCAAGCTGGGAGATGAAAGGAAAGAGTTCAGGAATCTGCTTCCCACTAAAATAATGAAAAATTTGTAGTGGAAAAATGGAGCTGATAAATTGCCTCGGTCATTAATATGCCCAGCGGGCAGACTAACATGAGGACAAACATCCCAGAGAATAGGGGTAATTTGTCACTGATGATCAAGCATGAGTGAGATTGTTCACCACCAAGACTGGCACAGAAGTCCTCCCTACCAGTTGCTGTCTTATCAGCACAGCAGTAATATTTTGAAGTGAAGGTGTATTATTAACTTGCTGACTCTGGTCTTGGTTTGGCCAGAGCACATGGTGTAATACACTAATTACTTTTTCTTCTGCTAAACATTACATTATCAGCCCTTCATGTATAGATTATAAATAATAATAGTTAAACAGACAATTGTAGAGTAATATGTAACAATTTGCAATATCTCAATATCACTGGGAGCCAAAGCCAGAGTCAGCAACTTCCTCCAGATCTCCCAGAGTCTACCACAACTTTTATCTTATTATTTTTCTGTATGACCCTTATAGGTTTAGAACTTCTTTTCTCATTATAATAATAATATTTTTCTTGGTTATTTACTGTCTTTTGAAGTGCTTTTATCTTTTATTATGTTTGGTATAAGTATGTTGAGTTCCTAAATGTTTGATACAATTTGGTAAGGAAATGTGGCTTTTATTTTTATGATGATGACATATTGAGGGAGCCAATTATTGTTATTACATTCTTGGGGGAAAGCAATAAACCCATATGGGTCATACAATGCCTGTGAAAATGAGAGAGTCAGGCTTAATCCAAAGAAAAAATCAGGTCAAATTCCTTGGATCATGAGCCCCTAACATAGTTTAGCTTCTTGATCCCTTGCTCTGGTAAGGAGAGGAACAGAAGTGGATTCGAATAGGCTTGGGGAGAGAGAAGGAGGAGGAAGAAGATGGAAGGATAAGTAGCTCATCCACTTTGTTTTTTAAGTGATAATGAGTCCATACATTCATCATGTCAACATAATGAATGTATGGATTGCAGACTACATGGCCCAGCTCATGAGTGTCAGGATACGGGCAAGGATATACACACTGGTACCTCGGGATACGAACAGCTCAAAATACGAACAATTATGTAAGTGCATTTATGCAATTGCTTTTGTAACAGTATTTTTGGGGGTCTGAAACGGTAATCTAATTTACATTATTTCTTATGGGAACAAATTCATTCAGTATCAGCACTCGAACAGCCTTCTGGAATGAAATAAGTTCGTATCCCAAGGTACCACTGTACTTCATATTATACTGAGGATTGCTCAACCATTTACTCATTACTTCTAAATTAGGATGTTTAAATTTCATTGTACTAAATTGTAATACATCATATTGTAAATTGTTATAAACTAATTCAATAGTGTAATTATTCTCTACTGAACTTCTCTACTAGACTTATTAAAAGTCATATAGCATTACCTAATAATACTCATTTCTTTTGTACTTGCTGTAACTCATCCAGTGACCATATGAACTGTTATTGCCTTATTAATCTTAAGTTAATTTTAAGTTTGCCCAAAATGCTCTGCATACAAAGGGGCTTTTGGCATGTACACCCAACTATTATGTTCCTTTGTACAACCATGTATCATGTCAAAATAAATTTATTATTATTATTGTTATTATTATTATTATTATTATTATTATTATTATTATTATTATTATGCACACATGTGTAGGTAGTAGGTTGGTAGACAGCATCCACCCAGGGAGGTACTACCGTCCTACCAAGTGAGTGTGAAACAGAAACCTGTAATTGTTTTACATGATGGTAGGATTGCTGGTATCCCTTTTTTCTGTCTAATAAACATGCTGGATATTACAAACACTGATTTCTTATAAGAACATCTCCACTCAAGTAGAGTGTATTTTTACTTCATTAGCCTGATATTAGTGTAGTAACAAGACTTCAGGATACAAAATAATCACTAAAATTTATAATCTTTATTATAACAATATTTGATATAAAAACATAATCTTTGGTATAGATATATATACAGCAGACCGTCATTTAGCACGAGTTTATTTGGCACAATTTGGGTATAGCACGATTGAAGAATTGCAGCATAATTTTATGTAACACATCATAAGATGAATTTAACAAGGTTCAGTTTGCGCAAAGGAAGAAAAAACTTCCCTTTTCCTCAAGCGGCTGCCATGTTGTGGATCAGTGGGGGAGACCTCCCTCCATCCCCCCCCCAACACCATCCCACCATCCTAGCATTTGTACTTCATACCTGTCCAGTCCAACTTCTCTGCTACAAGCTTGTGATTGTGAATTGTGTTTTGATCTTTTAATTGCTATATCTTGTATCTGCCAAGCAATCATGACACCCAGTAGGCATACCAGTGTTGCTCATAGTGGCAAGAAAAGGTGTAAGCATTTAAGTCTTAGAATTAACAAAGGAAACAAAGATATTAGACAAGACATGTTTTTTTAATTACATTACCTAATAGAATACTCCATTCTATTGAATGCACAGCAACTCAGCAAATGACCATATGACCTGTCTTTGAAATACTCATTTGTGCTTAATTGTTATTTGTTTACTATAATTGCTTAGTTAATCTTAAGTTAATTTTTAAGGCTGCCCATAATGCTCTGCATACAAGGGGCTTTTGGCATGTACACTTAACCATTGTATTTCTTTGTACATCTATGTATCATGTTCAAATTAAAATAATAAATAAATAAAGACATAACCTGTGGCCATAATGAAGTGTTACTTTGTACACATAAAAAAGAGGTAACATAAGTTTGTGTGACTGACTGACTTATTGAATGACTTGACTGACTTATTAAATGACTTGACTGACTTGAATATTAAAATGGTATAAAATACCGACAGGTTGTTAGGTAAGACACATATGCAACAGTTAGGTATCTTTATTTCGAAACGTTTCGCCTACACAGTAGGCTTCTTCAGTCGAGTACAGAAAAGTTGACAAAAGCATGTGTGTCTTACTTGACTGACTTACTGAATGACTTGACTGACTTACTGAACGACTTGACTGACTTACTGAATGACTTCGACTGACTGAACGAATGACTTGACTGACTTATTGAACGACTTGACTGACTTACTGAACGACTTGACTGACTTACTGAATGACTTGACTGGCTTACTGAATGACTTGACTGACTTACTGAATGACTTGACTGACTGATTGACTTAACTGACTTACTAAATGACTTGGCTGACTTACTGAATGACTTGACTGACTTACTGAATCACTTGAGACTTACTGAATCACTTGACTGACTTACTGAATCACATGACTGACTGAATGACTTCACTGACTGAATTACTTCACTGGCTTACTAAACGACTTGACTGACTTACTGAATGACTTGACTGACTTACTGAGCGACTTGACTGACTTGCTGAATCACTTGAGACTTACTGAATCACTTGACTTAGTGAATCACTTGAGTGACTTACAGAACAACTTGACTGACTTACTAAATCATTTGACTGAATCACTTGACTAACACTGAATCACTTGACTGACTTACTGAATGACTTAATACTTACTGAATCACTTAACTGACTTACTGAATGACTTGACTGATTTACTAAATGACTTGGCTGATTTACTGAATGATTTGACTGACACACTGAATGACTTGACTGACATACTGAATGACTTGACTGACTTACTGAACTTGACTGACTTGCTGAATCACTTGACTGACTTACTGAATCACTTGACTGACTTATTGAACGACCTGTGCTTAGCTCAGTGAGGACGTGTCGAGTGTGCTCTCTATGGACTGAACCAAGATGCCCTCCATCGAGCAACTTTACCAACAACTTAAGGAAGAATTGAGGATGGCGAAGATGGAGATTCGGCGATTGATCGAGGAAAACAAGAAGATTCGTAGTAGTCCTGTTTTGAGTCCTCAGGTCAAGAAGGGAAACTGGTCAGTGGCTGGACAGCATGGAACGAAGTTGACGATCAAGAAGACGAATGGAAAGGTAGAAACGATGAAGAAGAAAGAGACTGCTGTGGAAACTGTTGTGGAAACATCTAATGCATTCTCAGTGCTACCCGACGAATGTGAGTCGACTACTGGGAACGTCATGACGAACAACACCAAGGAAGGTAAGAATATTGTTGTAGTTGGGGATAGCCAAGTTAGGTATATGGATAGGGCATTCTGCTTGAAGGACAGGAGTAGGAGACAGAGGGTTTGCTTTCCTGGGGCTGGGATGGAGGATATTGTTAGCCGTCTGGATGACATCATGAGAGGTAATGGGAGCAATCCTATTATCTGTCTCAGTGCTGGAGGCAATGATGTTGGCAGACGTAGGAGTGAAGACCTGATTAGCAGGTATAGGTCAGAAATAGAAATAATTAGGAGGAAGGGTGGGAACCATGTCATATGTGGTATTTTGCCAAGGAGAGGAGTTGGAAATGAATGGTTGTCCAGGGCAATTGGTGTCAATTGCTGGCTGGACAAATACTGTAAGAAAAATGCTGTAACATTCACTGACAACTGGGACCTCTTCTATGGCAGAAATGACATGTATGCCAAGGATGGGGTTCACTTATCTAGGTCTGGGGTCAGGGCACTGGCAACTGCAGTGGAGGGAGCTGTTAGGACTTTAAACTAGGAATAATTAGTGGTATGGGTTTTGACAGGAAAACAGTGAAGTGCCAGTGTAGTAATATGAGTTCTAGGGGAACTAGAAATAAGCAGAACGAGGTAGATATTGAAAAGCCAGTGACACTAGGTGATAAGGACAGTAATAGGTTTAGTAGAAAAACGGAACTGAGCAGGACGGGTAAAGAGAAAGGAGAGTCTTTCAATGTTTATTATGCTAATAGCCGCAGTGCTAGGAATAAGATGGACGAGTTGAGATTAGTTACTAGTGCAGGTAACATTGATGCATTTGCCTTAACTGAGACATGGTTTAATTCAAAAAGTCTGGACATGCCTGCGGAATGTCACATTCAGGGTTTTAAATTGTTCCAAGTAGATAAAAGTATCGGGAAACGGGGTGGGTTGGCACTGTATGTCTGAGATCGCTTGAAATGTTGCATAAAAATGGGTATTAAGTCTGAAGTAACACATACAGAGTCTGTTTGGATAGAATTTTCAGAGGGGCATGGAAAATTGATTTTAGGTGTGATATACCGTCCCCCAAACTTAGATAGGGACCAAGGGAGACTACTATGGGAGGAAATTGTTAAGGCCACAAGGCACGATAATGTAATTCTAGGAGACTGACTTATGTTGCATAAGTGTCTCAATCTTCAACTCACATCTAGGAGCCTTTAACTTTAGTCATATTGATTGGAATTTCTTGACTGGGAATTTAGAATCATACGACTTCTTAGAAGTAGTTCAGGATTGTTTTTTGAAGCAGTTTGTGACAGAACCTACAAGGGGAAATAACCTGCTTGACTTAGTTCTGGCAAACAATGAACCCCTTGTTAATAATTTAGAAATTTCAGAGGAACTGGGTGCTAACGACCACAAATCAATTACATTTAGCATTGAATGGAAGTATGATAGTAGGGATAACTCAGTAACAGTCCCAGATTTTCGCTTAGCAGATTATGATGGGCTTAGAGAACACTTATCATCTGTTGACTGGGGTAACGAAGAGAGCTATCAATATGACAGTTTTCTGAACACTATACATGCTGCTCAAAGAGCGTTTATCCCGTATGAAGAAATTAGATCAAATAGAAATGACCCAAAATGGATGAATAATAGGCTGAAATATCTACTAGGGCATAAGAAGGGAATTTATAGGCGTATCAAAAGAGGTGAGAGTCATCTTATGAATCAGTATATTGACATTAAGAGGGACATTAAAAGGGGGATAAGAAAAGCTAAAAGGGATTCGAAAACTAACCCAAAAAGTTTTTTCCAGGTCTATAGAACAAAAGTTAGAGATAAGATAGGTCCCCTTAAAAATAACTATGGGCATCTTACTGACAAAGAGAATGAAATGTGCTCGATTTTAAATAATTATTTTCTCGTTTTTTTACACAGGAAGACACTCACAATATTCCAGTAATTATTTTTTATAATGGGCCTGAAGAAGATAAATTATGTAACATCACAGTCACTAGTGAAATGGTTGTGAAGCAGATAGACAGACTGAAGCAAAATAAGTCGCCAGGTCCTGATGAGCTAAAAATTTTTTTCAAGGGTTCTTAAGGAATGTAAAATGGAACTCTGTGAACCATTAACTAATATTTTTAATTTATCTCTTCAAACAGGTGTAGTGACTGATATGTGGAAGATGGCTCATGTAATTCCTATTTTTAAAACAGGGGACAAGTCGTTACCGTCAAATTACCTCCCAATAAGCCTGACCTCAATTGTAGGCAAATTACTAGAGTCAATTATAGCTGAGATTATAAGAAGCCATCTCGATAAGCATAGCTTGATTAATGATACTCAGCATGGATTCACGAGAGGCTGTTGTTGTCTAACTAATTTATTAACTTTCTTCAGTAAAGCTTTTGAGGCTGTTGATAACGATAAAGAATTTGATATTATTTACTTAGATTTTAGTAAGGCTTTTGATAGAGTTCCACACCAAAGACTGTTAAAGAAATTGGCAGCTCATGGCGTTTCCTTAATAAAGATACCCAAGAGTTGCACATGTGTCTAATTTATCAACGCGTCGGTTCTGTGAACCATTCATCTACAATCTACAACTCTGTTAGAAAACCAGTACTTACCTATGTCCTTTCTAAATCTAAATTTATCCAATTTAAATCCATTATTTCTGGTTCTTACCTGGTTCGACACCCTCAGTACTTTATTAATATCTCCCTTGTTTATGCCTGTCATCCACTTATACACTTCAATGATATCTCCCCTCATTCTACGCCTCTTCAGAGAGTGGAGATTTAAGGCTTTAAGTCTATCTTCATATGGGAGGTTCCTTACACAGTAAATCATTTT
The DNA here is from genome assembly GCF_038502225.1 of Cherax quadricarinatus. Lineage (NCBI taxonomy): Eukaryota > Metazoa > Arthropoda > Malacostraca > Decapoda > Parastacidae > Cherax > Cherax quadricarinatus. The sequence goes on along the minus strand of NW_027196531.1, from coordinate 15,868 downwards.
AGTCATTCTTCTCTGTATGTTCTCTAATGAGTCTATATCCATCCTGTGTGGAAATTATTTAATTTCCGAAGCTATAGTGCCTAATAAGTGTTTAATGTGTTGATTTGGGTCAAAATGTATTTGTATTTTGAATGGAACCAACTGGGTTCCCGCTGCGCCTGCGCAGATGTGCGGGGGTATAGGTCGAGCTGGGGCACGAGGTGGCGGCAGTGTTTTGAATGTAGTGAGGAGGCTGTGAAAACATGGGACCAGGAAATTGGGGTTCACGGCGGCCTAAGGATTAATATAGGCCTCATTTCATAATAGGAAGTGTCGTAACTGTTCCTGGTGAAGAGTGAGGGAACGTGATTTACGGGACCACCGTAATAAAGTGGTAAAATGTGTGAACAATGGTAGGACCGGGGTGACTGGCGCGCGCCATGGACTGTGTCCAGGGGAAATTACCCGTGAGTTTAATCATCACTCATCGGTCTCAGATCTTAATGGAGTGACCTCTAATGTGTATAATAATTATGAGACATTAAATCGTCTTGTGAATGGTAATGTAATCAGTGATAATAACACTAAGTTAAGAGAATGCGTGAAGTGAAATAAGTCGCCTTGCTCCGAGTGAACACGTTAGACCATGTTGTTCCCGTCCCAAGGATAGTGAAGTTTTATGGAGTCACGACTTCTAAACCGGGACAAACCAACGGATACCTCGTCCTGCTGGAATAAGAACCGTGTCGGTGTAGCAGGACATCGAAATGAGATGGTGAATGGAGGAAATAAGGAGCATCAATCACCCACAGTTAAGTAACCTTTCTAGTTATAGCAGACTGATACTGGCCAGTTAGGTATGTTGTAATTGGATAGGTTATGGGTGATCCTGTCACATCAAGTGACCAGAGAATATCTGGTAAGTGGTGAGATTATGTACAAGTGTTTTTCCTTGATGGATATATCCATGTGTAACCTACCCCCCTTCCCTTATTCAGTTAAACTAATATAATCTATACAGTCCACAATTAATTAGTAGCGCAGTACCTGTGGGTGCTATCCAATTTATACTGGTCTCGGATAGATATGGATAAGATTGTGAGGGTCGAGGGGCCACCTGCAGTGACCAGGGGTGGTTAAGTTTTCTCACATGTCTACACGGGGTGACTACGGTAAACAATATAGTTGTTGTCTCCCAATGAGATTACTCGTGTGCATGTAATGTTGAGGTATGTACAAATAATCACCCTATAAAATCATCTATATCTGCCCACTGGTCCTTCCTGAACCGGATGCAATCAGTGAAAAATTAATTGAATTAATTACTTAATAATTAAGTGACTGATTGAAGAAAGTGGGTATAGGGTACACAAATTTAATCGGTCGTGTGGTGGATGATAATTAGCCCAATTAATTACTAGCACATGGGTGGCTAGGATTTATACAAGAGTAAAGTGCAAGAATTACTCTCACAAGGTGTCTACTTAAGTTGTATAATTGGTGATTATTAATTCCCTAACCATGGCTGGGTCTGAGGAAGTTAGTGCGGCTGGCAAGTCCATGGATGCCAAAGCAAAGAAAGCGTCACTACAAGCTCGGAAGGGTCATGTTACTAAATCATACAACAAGTGTATGGAGTTAATGAGACAAGAAACGGTAAACCCTGATGAATTAAAGCTACATCTAGATGCCTTAGAAAATAGATATGAGTCATATAAATTGTGGTATAAGGACTGTGAGAGCGATCTTCTGGTGAATTGTGCAGATGATGCTGAAAGGGAGCGGCTGCTGGATCAATATTATGAAGTGGAGGACAACATTGTGTCCTGCAAAACTAAGGCTTTAGAGAAGGTAAAGGGTGTAAACAATGTTGTTGGTCAACCTAGTAAGGAAAATCAGAGGTGTCTACCAAAACTCCCAGAATTATGCATGCCTGTGTTTAATCCGGGAGAAAACTGGGAGGAGTTTTGGTCTATCTTTAAAGCAGTCGTACATGATAGGAGTGATCTTGCAAGTGTTACCAAATTATGCTATTTAAAGGGACAAGTAAGGGGAGATGCGCATGTTCTCATACAAGCATTCCCAAATGTAGATGACTCCTATAGTGAGGCAGTTGACTTGTTGGAGGTCACTTACGGTAACTTGGAGCAAAGTAGGCTGGATCTAGTAGCTAATTTGGCTAGTTTGAAGACTCCAGATCACAACCGCAACAGCTTACAGCAATTTAGGATCAAACTAGAAAGCACTCTTAAGACCTTGAGTAATAAATATGATCTGGAGGGAGCAGAGTGGTTGTTGAGTGCCTTGATTCAGAATAAATTGAACCACAAGACAGTAGAGTGGCTATCTAACAGATATCACAAGGGTTACTTCGGGTTGGAAGAAATAAGAGTGGGCCTGCAGGAGCTAATTGTCCAACTGCAGACCAGCCAACCCATTACCTCTAGGAATACCACGTCTACAGACCCCAGTGCACCTGTCAAGTTCCACAAAAGGAAACTTTATCCCAATATCAATAATCATAAGTCACCTACTAAACGGGGTTACGTAGGCACATATCAAGTGACAGGGGCCAGTAATAGTGGTTCTCCACATCAAAGCAAGAGGAGGAAGTACCACAATAAGGGTAGCCCAGTTGATAAGAGGTCAGGCAAAGAAAGGAGAGATTGTATCTTCTGCAACGGTACTCATTTCTCTAAGAACTGTAATGCCTATAATTCATGGGATGTTAAAGTGGAAAGATTGGAAGAGCTTGCTAGATGTATCAGGTGTCTAGGAAATCATAATGTAAGGGATTGCCGTGCTAACTTGCACCATTGTTATCAGTGTAACAAGGGAAGACACCACATAGCTATGTGTAAGGGCGGATCTAATCGTAATGATGGTAACAATAGTACTGATAGTGATAATAACCCGGACACAACAGTAGCCAACGTAAAGATTGCAGCTAATGTCGGTAATGATGGCCTAGCTGAGGTAGCTTTACCTGTGTTGGATGTGGTGATTAATGATAAACGGCGTAAATCCAAAACTGTAACAGCATTACTGGATCAGGGATCACAACGTACCTTCATAAAACGTAATTGCCTTAATGGGATGAAGGTACAAATGGGAGATCCTGCTATACTCAAGTTATCTGGCTTTCTCTCGAATAAGAAGGCCCAGTCATACGACACTGTTTATGTAACTGTCAGGCTGGGCAATGAGAGAAAACGTATTAATGCCGTAATTGTGGATAGGCTCCCAGAGAAAATATCTACAATAGGGCTTGGTAACGCTACTGAAAGGCTTTCAAGTAAGGTAAATTTGGCACCTTCTGGTGTAAATAATGATTCTGTGGGGCCAATAGATATTTTGATAGGTAGTGACCATTATGCCACCTTTGTAAAGGGTATGACAAAGAAATGCGGAGTCACCCTTCTAAGGACCGCAGGAGGTCACGTGATGTATGGCAGGCTTCCTCGTACTGATAATGAATGACTGGAGGAAGCCATAAATACAGTTACGGTGTGTCTTACTCATGAAATATCACCCCAGTATAAATATACTTCAATAGAGGATGAAGTTGAACCTGTGTATAAATTATGGGAATTGGACAGCATAGGGATCAATGTAAATGAAGAAAGTCCAGATGATTCCTTTACTCAAGAACAATACCAGAAGGATGTTAAATTTGAATCTGGACAATACTGGGTGAGACTTCCGTGGAAGCTGAACCATCCAGACCTACCAACTAATTACCGGATGGCGTATGGACAATTAAAGGCTCAGCTCCACGAACTGAGCAAGACACCAGAACTGTTGACTGCTTACGATGATATAATTAATGAGCAGTTAAATAATAAATTCATAGAGGAGGTACCTCCCGAGCAAGCCCAGATTTATGGTCACTATTTGCCACATCACGGAGTGAAGAAGGATTCTAAGACCACTCCTCTGAGGATTGTGTTTAATTGTAGTGCCAGGAGTAACAAAAATGTACCTAGTTTGAATGACTGTTTGATGACAGGTCCGTCGTTGACGGAAAAACTGGGAGACATATTATTAAACTTCAGGGTTAAGAATTATGCCTTTACGGCGGACATAAGTAAAGCTTTCCTGAGAGTGGGTCTGCAGGAGGCTGACCGGGATTGCACTAGGTTCTTATGGCCCGAGAATCCTAGTGACCCACTTAGTCCCCTGAAGACTTTTCGCTTCAGGAGTGTATTGTTTGGTGCTACCTCCAGTCCGTTCCTACTCCAGGCAACGATAAATGCACACCTTAAGCGTACGGGTGGTCCACTGAGTGGAGTAATGGGTAAACAATTTTATGTGGACAATTTCCTGGTCGAAGATCAAAATGAATTTTTTATGAGAGAGCCACAAAATTTGGTTAACACAAGCCTATCCGATGTTATCCTGACGCCAAATGACTTCGAACAGGCGATAAATGACATGCCCATGCACTCTGCCCCAGGGCCAGACTCATGGAACTCCGTGTTCATCAAGAACTGCAAGAAGCCCCTATCACGAGCCTTTTCCATCCTATGGAGAGGGAGCATGGACACGGGGGTCGTCCCACAGTTACTAAAAACAACAGACATAGCCCCACTCCACAAAGGGGGCAGTAAAGCAACAGCAAAGAACTACAGACCGATAGCACTAACATCCCATATCATAAAAATCTTTGAAAGGGTCCTAAGAAGCAAGATCACCACCCATCTAGAAACCCATCAGTTACACAACCCAGGGCAACATGGGTTTAGAACAGGTCGCTCCTGTCTGTCTCAACTATTGGATCACTACGACAAGGTCCTAAATGCACTAGAAGACAAAAAGAATGCAGATGTAATATATACAGACTTTGCAAAAGCCTTCGACAAGTGTGACCATGGCGTAATAGCGCACAAAATGCGTGCTAAAGGAATAACAGGAAAAGTCGGTCGATGGATCTATAATTTCCTCACTAACAGAACACAGAGAGTAGTCGTCAACAGAGTAAAGTCCGAGGCAGCTACGGTGAAAAGCTCTGTTCCACAAGGCACAGTACTCGCTCCCATCTTGTTCCTCATCCTCATATCCGACATAGACAAGGATGTCAGCCACAGCACCGTGTCTTCCTTTGCAGATGACACCCGAATCTGCATGACAGTGTCTTCCATTGCAGACACTGCAAGGCTCCAGGCGGACATCAACCAAATCTTTCAGTGGGCTGCAGAAAACAATATGAAGTTCAACGATGAGAAATTTCAATTACTCAGATATGGTAAACACGAGGAAATTAAATCTTCATCAGAGTACAAAACAAATTCTGGCCACAAAATAGAGCGAAACACCAACGTCAAAGACCTGGGAGTGATCATGTCGGAGGATCTCACCTTCAAGGACCATAACATTGTATCAATCGCATCTGCTAGAAAAATGACAGGATGGATAATGAGAACCTTCAAAACTAGGGAGGCCAAGCCCATGATGACACTCTTCAGGTCACTTGTTCTATCTAGGCTGGAATATTGCTGCACACTAACAGCACCTTTCAAGGCAGGTGAAATTGCTGACCTAGAAAATGTACAGAGAACCTTCACGGCGCGCATAACGGAGATAAAACACCTCAATTACTGGGAGCGCTTGAGGTTCCTAAACCTGTATTCCCTGGAACGCAGGCGGGAGAGATACATGATTATATACACCTGGAAAATCCTAGAGGGACTAGTACCGAACTTGCACACGAAAATCACTCACTACGAAAGCAAAAGACTTGGCAGACGATGCAACATCCCCCCAATGAAAAGCAGGGGTGTCACTAGCACGTTAAGAGACCATACAATAAGTGTCAGGGGCCCGAGACTGTTCAACTGCCTCCCAGCATACATAAGGGGGATTACCAACAGACCCCTGGCAGTCTTCAAGCTGGCACTGGACAAGCACCTAAAGTCGGTTCCTGACCAGCCGGGCTGTGGCTCGTACGTTGGTTTGCGTGCAGCCAGCAGCAACAGCCTGGTTGATCAGGCTCTGATCCACCAGGAGGCCTGGTCACAGACCGGGCCGCAGGGGCGTTGACCCCCGGAACTCTCTCCAGGTAAACTTGTATGCATGTAATGTTGAGGTACATAAAGGTGATCACCCTAGAAAATTTTCCATACCCGTGATAGCGACATATCCTCCTCCTCGCTAGTGTCCATAGTTAGGAGTACATATGGTGTTGTCGCTTATGAGATGCACCAGTTGAACTGACCAGAAGAGTGCTTGAGCAGCATACATCACATCATTGTAGAAACCTTTCTCCCTCGGGAGCCAGAGACGGGTCATCGCAAGATTGAGACCCGTGCCAGGACTACGGTCTTGGCGAACATTATACATACATACCTATGCTGCATTTCCTACAAGAGTGATGGACTGAACACATCGATTCCAGGTTGAGGGACTGATTACCTCAAACTTCTCCTCTCCTTACCCATTTCTACTTTGTATTGGACTGATGAAGCCACTGTGTGGCGAAACGTTTCTTCAACAAAGATTCCCATGTGTTGCATAAGTGTCTCAATTCTTCAACTTGTCGGTTTTCTAAACCATTCATCCCATCTGTCAGACACTGCAACATCATGGGATCTTGGTACAAAGACTTCAACGCTTGCCCAATTTCAATTCAATTCAATTCAAAGTTTATTCTCTATAAAGATTACAATGTTGAATTTACAGAATTTGGTTGTTGTGTGGTTTACATGTAGTTAAATAATGATTACAGAGTGTACCACTAGAACGCCTAGCATGGCTAGGCATTTCGGGCAGACTTAGTTTAATTCTTTATTTTAAAATATTACAAATTATGAGGTAAGTTGGTATTATGGCTAAGTGACTAAATACTAGTTTGTGAGTTTAGCAATGTGAATGCTTTTGTTTTGGCACAGTACATAGTTTCAGTATTGGAGTATCATAGGATTCATTATTTTAAGATTGAGATTAATATTTCTGTTTATGGTCAAATGGGTGAGTGAGTGTAAGTGTGAACCACCAGGTGGTATTCGTGTAGTTAGTTGATGGGGTTTATCAGGGAGATAAGATGTTTTCTAATGGTAGTTTTGAAGGTGATGAATGTGTCTGCAGTTCTAGAGTTCTCAGGTAGGGTGTTCCAGATTTTAGGGCCTTTGACATACATTGAATTTTTGTAAAGGTTTAGTCGGACATGGGGAATGTCGTAGAGATGTTTGTGTCTGGTGTTATGCCTGTGGGTTCTGTCACAACTATCAAGAAAGCGTTTTAGGTCAAGGTTGATATTGGAGTTTAAGGTCCTGTAGATGTAGATTGCACAGTAGTAAGTGTGGATGTACTGAACAGGGAGTAAGTTTAGATCTATGAAGAGTGGGGGGGGGGGGTGTTGCCAGGGATGGGATTTAGTGATTATTCTTACTGCAGCTTTTTGTTGGGTTATTATTGGCTTTAGGTGTGTTGCTGCAGTTGATCCCCAAGCACAAATAGCATAGGTGAGGTATGGATAAATAAGTGAGTGGTATAGTGTGAGAAGGGCATTTTGCGGCACGTAGTATCGTATCTTGGAGAGGATCCCAACCGTTTTGGATACTTTTTTGGTTATGTGTTGGATATGGGTGCTGAAATTCAGGTTGTTGTCAAGGTATAGGCCTAGGAATTTGCCCTCATTATGTCTGGTAATTAGAGTGTTGTCGATCTTAATGTTAATTTGTGCATCTCCTGCTCTGCTACCAAACATAATATAGTAGGTTTTGTCAGTGTTAAGCGTAAGTTTATTGGCTGTCATCCAAGTCGATATTTTGATCAGCTCCTCGTTAACAATGGTGTTGAGGGTGGCAAGATTAGGGTGAGAGATGACATAAGTCGTGTCGTCAGCAAAGAGAATGGGTTTCAGGTGTTGGGATACGTTTGGAAGATCATTGATGTATATGAGGAAGAGCAGGGGACCAAGGACACTTCCCTGTGGAACTCCAGTATCAAGTGGCCGTGTTGTTAATGCTGTGTCTTTAATGGTAACATACTGATACCTATTAGTAAGGTAAGATTTGAAATAAGCAAGCGCATGGCCTCTTATACCGTAATGGTCAAGTTTGTGGAGTAGGATGTCGTGGTCTACTGTGTCAAAAGCTTTTCTTAGGTCAATAAAAATTCCTAGTGGATATTCCTTATTTTCCAATGCTGTGTAAAGCAGATCTAGCATTTTTATGATTGCATCATTAGTGCTTTTATTTTTCCTAAATCCAAATTGGCAGGGGTTGAGTATGTTTTGTGCTGTTATAAATGAATATAGTCTCCTGTGCACGAGTTTCTCAAAGATTTTGGATAGCAATGGTAAGTTTGATATTGGCCTATAGTTGTTTAAGTCTGTAGGGTCACCACCTTTATGTATTGGTGTAACCCTTGCCATCTTGAGTAGTTTCGAGAAGGTGCTAGTTTCTAGTGACTTGTTAAAAAGTAATGAAATAGCATGCAAAAGGACATGGGCCGCTCGCTTGTACAGTAATGGTGGGACATTAGACAGATTCCCTGAGTTGTTTTTAAGTGACTTTATAATCTCGGTGACTTCCGAGGGCTCAGTTGGTGCAAGATAGAAGGAATTTGGGAAATTCCCATCTAGGTAGTCCCCGGCATGGGCATTAGTATATGGGATTTTATTGGCGAGATTAGATCCTATGGTTGAGAAGAAGTCGTTTATCTTGTTAGCTGTGTCAGTGGGATGTAGTGGTGTTTCATTAGGTTTAGTTAGGACAAGATTCTTGGTTTCTTTCAGTTTATGGGTCCCTAGAATCTGAGAGAGTGTCGGACCGAAACGTCGTCGTAAGCTTCTCTCTTTTATGTGCGGGTTATATGTGTATAGTTCCAGTCACAGTATTGTGCCTTTTTTGTTATTTATCCACAGGATCCGGTCTCTTGAACATCATTGCAAGAGATTTCTCGGCCGAGATCTTGAGGCCTAGTTCCTTGCAAGACTGTGTAATTAGGTTCAAAGCTCTCTGAGCCTGTAGCTCTAAATTGCCTTTCCCATTCACTAAGAGTGCAAGATCATCAGCATAGCTGAGGAGCTGCGTACCACTATGAAAGGGAAGGCTGACAAGTTCCTGCATAAGGATGTTAAACAGGGTAGGACTGAGCACACCTCCTTGTGGCGTGCCGTTTTCCAGAGTTTTAAAGGAAGAGTAGTGTCCCTGAAAGCTGACACAGGCTTGCCTGCCCCTAAGGTAGGACTCTATCCAGGCCAGGAGGCGTCCTTTGATTCCCTTCTGAGCTAGTATTGCTAGAATTGCTGTGGGGCTGGCTAGCTCAAATGCCTTCTCAAGGTTGAGGTAGACGACGATACTAGTTTTTTTGTTACTACCAGCAATCTGGCTTAGTAGAGTGGTTATGCACTCTGCTGTACCCACTCCTTTGGCGAAGCCAAATATGTGATGATGAGAGGGTCCAAGTTTCCATAGGAGGCGGTTTAACACCATCCTCTCAACAGTCTTGGCTAAGCAGCTGGTCAGCGATATGGGTCTCATACTGCCTGGGTCCTTGGGCATTGGAAATGGTACGATGGTAGCTTTCTTCCAAGCTGCTGGAAGTGTCCCGGCCCTCCACGACTTGTTAATGACATCTAGTATGGCCCATCCGCTCTGCCCAGCCCGTGCAATCATGGAGTACGTAACACCATCGATGCCTGGGGCATTGTCACCTGTGTTCTTAATGGCACGTCAGAGTTCCAAGTCCGTGAGGTCTTCATCAGTCACATCTTGTGACTCAAATGCAGCTTGTATCGTTAGCTGGCGCTGTGGCAGAAGATCCGTTTGTATATTCCGGATGTCCTGTGGGAGCTGAGTAGAGGCTCCCCTGGAAGTGAAAAGCTCCACTAGTGTCTCAGCTTCCTAGGATGGATTCGGGTGTGCTGGTGGCCTCGGCTTGCTCTTGCCAGTTGCTATGTTGAGCTTGCCCCATATCTCAGATAAGGTGGTGTGATGCCCGAATGTTGAGCACCACTCCAGTCATTTCTCAGTTTTTACTCTGAGAGAGACTCTGTGGGCATGCTGCACAACGGCTCTCAGAGTATTCCTGTTCTCTGCCGTAGGGTTACGTCTGTATAGTTTCCTAAAAGAGTTGATGCCGTGGTTCTGCTCCCGCACCTCGTCGTTGTAGAACCACCAGTCTCTTTTGTGAGTGCGTCCTGCAGACTTCTTTGGAACTGCACACTCTGCTGCCTGGATGAGAACAGTGATTAGCTCCTGTTCAGCCGTATCACAGTCTTCAGATAGAGAGTATGTGGACCACCAGTCATGAAGATAATCCTGGAACACCTTCCAGTTGGCCCTCTTTATGTCCCATCTAGGAGGCAGCACAACTGTGGGGGGCCTGTTGATGTTGAAGGTGGTGATCACTGCAAAGTGGTCACTGACAAGGTGATGAGTTTCCCATGTGGCTCCTGCTGCGAGTTGTCTTGACCCGAAGGTAAGGTCGAGGCAGCCACCCAACAGGTGTGTGGGGTCTCCATTGTTTAGCAACTTTACTTCTGGAATATCGTGTAGGAGCATTGCTATGTGTCTGCCAGCAGCATTGGTTGCTGAGTGAGAGTGTAGCATTGGGTGATGTGCGTTGAAATCTCCACCCGCAATAATACACTCAGTGTGTGCTAGTGAGAGGAGCTCTGCAATGTCGAGGGTGTGTCTTGGGTTCTTGTAGATGTTATAGATGGTAATGGGCGCCCCAGGTATGTGTGCAAGGACGACCTGTACCTCGACATCCTCCCCACAGTCCACAGGGTTGGCTATAACCTCGTGAGGTATTGTATTGGATACAAATACAGCTGTGGCTCTGCAGTGAACGCCCGGGTCCATGTGCCGAAAATACCCAGCAAAACCGGGTAGTCTTGGGCACATAGTCGGTACAGTCAGAGTATCTGGTAGCAAGACGATGTCAACCCGATCCCGAATTACTGCCTCCAGCAAGAGGTGCTGTTTGCCCCTCAGGCCCTGAATGTTCCATTGTAGGACCTTGAGGGTGTGATTTGGTACCGAGGTTATTCCATCGCTGTTGCTTCCTGAGCTGGAGACTGAGTCCTGCCCGCTCTGAGAACCTGCAGATTCATGGCATCCACTGTCTCCTCCTCAGTAAGCACACACTCAGGAGCGTACTGACCATCTGCCGGAATACGCTCTGTTATTCTGTGGAGTTGATTGTGTTGCAAATAAGATCTGTGAACACCTTGATGAGTGCTACGAGATCCTCCCTGGTGAGGGCCTGCTTTGGGGTTGGGTTCAAAACAGTGGATATTATCTGGGCTGTTGTGGTCTGTAGGGACTGCTGAGGGTTGGATTTCTTTATTGTATGCACCGTGGTCTGTTGCTGTATACCAGGATGGGTAGCCGGGAACTGGTGAGGTGCCAGTTGAGCCTGCAAAGCGCCTGTGCCGGGTAAGGAGTGCCTGCGTTGTCGTGCTATGGCCGGTGGGGGCTCGTTTAGTGCCGCCTGCTGATCGCATTGACCAGATGTACCCTGTTGACGCCTCTTCCTCTTGTTTCTGTTTCTTCGTTGAGGTAGGGGTGCAGGAGGTTCTTGACCTTGATGCCTGGTTGAGGCTTCGAGGGTTGGGAATTCCTGGGCATTGACTTGGGTTAGCTGCTGAGAGATCTGCAGTATGGCAGGGTTCTCTGCACCCATCGTCTGCTGAGAATGATGATCCGTCGTAGCCTGTTGCCAAGTTTTTGGCTTCTTCCAGACTCCTTGAATTCTGGCGAGCCTCTCGGGGCATCGAGGATCCAGGCATGGTGTTTCTTCCTGCAGTTCAGGCATTGTGGAGTGGGTGGCGATGCATTTTTCAGCTTGGAGATGCATTCCTCGGTAGGGTGGTGCTGGCTGCAGACACCGCAGATTGCTCTGTTCGGACAGAGTGCACCCAGGTGTCCATAATGCTGACACTTGAAACAGCGAACTGGTTCTGCTGTGAATGTCCTGACATCGTACCTGCCCCAAGAACCGAGGTCCAGCTGGTCCTACATGCTGAATGAGGACCTGTCGGGTTGGTGCGTTGCCTGCTGTCTTTGCCTTGAGATGTTGAGCTGACACCACACTGGGGTGAGCTGCTACTGCCTCGATGGGCATCATCAGTGGGTATCGCATCACTACACCCTTGGTGATCTTCTGCTGAGAGTCCAGTTCCTCCAGGGTGAATGAGCGATCTGTCTCCATGACTCTCTTCAAGGTGGTGTACATTTCCTTGTTGAGAGGAGTCAATATTGGTTCTCCCCTCAAGTTGAACCATATCTTGAACTTCAGGTTGTGTCGTGATTCCAGGTATGAAACAACGCCATAGTGGATTCTGTGGTCCCCGTAAGACTTCACCTTGAATTTGCCAGGTCGGTTGAACTGGTTTGCCTGCTCCTTGGACGGACAGCGCTTCTTGTTGTCCAAAGGGGTCCATCCTTCTTGGTTTTTGGGGGGTGGGGTGTTTATTTCCTCCCCTGTTTCCATATTTGCTGGCTCCATGGTTGGAACTGTCAGATCTGCTACAATGTGAGCAGGATCTTCCTCTTACTCTGATGACACAGAGTGGTCTTGCAACTTCGCTAGAATTGCGCCCCACATTTCCAAGTCCGAGTCCTCTGTCGTGTTCATGAAGCATCGTGGCCTCTTCTTTTCGGCAGAAGCCATGTACCTATCTTGTGATAAAGTAGTGTACTCCATGAACTGAGTGTGTGAACTGAGTCCATGAACTAAGTGGAGTAGAAATGAATGAACGAACGAACAAAAGTTCAGGTAAGATCCCAAATGGAATGAGCGGGGAAGACGGGACAGACGAAGAATAGTGCTGGAGAGGAGTGTTCTTAGTCGTAGAAATAGAGCCAGGGCTTAACCCAGCAGCGAAGGCGATCGTGGGACAGATATTGAGAAGAGTAATTCAGGCTCTTCTGTTGGGACTCTGGTGGGGTGAGCAGGAAGGAACATGCGACGTTTAGCGCTAGAGAGGAGTGTAGAACTGAGCCATGTCTTAACCCAGTAGCTAAGGCGAACGTGGGTCAGAGAATGGTACCTGTCATAGAATCCAAGGCTATTTGTAAATAGGGTTAGGAGCAGGATCATGCAAGGAGTAGAAAAGGTTGTGTTGGTTTGTGGGTCTGCAGATGTCTTCGTCAAGGAGAGAGGTCCAGTAGTCATGTCGTGTCTCAAGTTTGTCTATCTGTCACTGAGCGTCTTCCAGTACAGATGCAGTGCAGGGATGTCTAATTGGGCATGGAGAGACTCGCTTGTGACGAAGTCCTCCCATCTGACATCAAGCACCTAGCGCAGCGCTTTGTTCTGGACACTCTGCAGTTTAAGTAAGTTTGTTTTTGCTGCAAGAGAGAGGGCTAGAGGAGAGTAAGTTATCAGAGGACGTATTAGGGATTTGTAGAGGTGTAGTTTGGTGTGTTGAGAGGCGTGTTTCAGCTTGTAGAGGCCCGCAAGGGCCTTATTAGCTATTGCATGCCTTGAGTGAATGTGTCCGTGTAAACGAAGAAGGTAGTCAAGATTAACGCCAAGGACAGTGACAGATTGTGTGATGGGGATGTAAGTGCAGGTGTCAGCTGTTCTGAGCTCGACCGGTAATGGAGGATCACGTTTCCTGTAGTTAAAATACGTAATGCTGGATTTAGCTGCATTGGTTTTGATCCTCCATTTTTTTTCCCAGATGGCTATCCTGTCGACCTCATTTTGTGTGTGAGTGTATCTGTATTGGCATGAGTGATAAGTTGTGTAATGTCGTCTGCATAGGATAGTGTGATGGAGTTGTGGTATACAGGTGTTGGAATGTCGTTAGTGTATAAAATGTAGAGGGTAGGGGAGAGGACAGATTCCTGGGGTACTCCGGCATTTAGTGTGAAGTAGTCAGAGTAACAGCCTTGGAATTTGATTCTCATGGTACGGCCATCTAGGAAGTTGCAGAGGAGTTTACGAGTAGTGAGAGGCAGGTTGAAGTTAGTGCAGAGTTTGTACTTGAGCCCTTCGTGCCAGACAGTGTCAAAAGCTTTTTCAACGTCTTTTGCAACCAGGGCTGTCCTGTTTCTTTGTTTTGTGTTTATGTGGATGTAGTTGAGAATGATGTTAATGGCATCCTGTGTGGATCTGTGTGTTCTGAAGCCAAACTGGCCATCAGAAAGTAGAGAATTGTGTTCCAGGTATCTGCGAAGGCGATGACTGATGAGTTTTTCAAAGAGTTTTCCTAAAGTTTTGAGGAGGCTGATAGGGCGATAGTTTCTAGGGTCAGAGTGGTCTTTATTGGGTTTAGGAAGGAGGATAGCAGTAGTAGCTTTAAAGAGGGAAGGGAAGGGAAGTATCCAGAGGCAAGGGAGGCATTGAGGAGGTTTGTGTAGGCAGTAATGATAAGAGTCAGGAAGGTGTTTCAGGATAATATGGTTTAGGCCAGAAGCACCAGGGGCCTTGGGAGGAAGGTGTCTGAGGAGAGTTTTAACGTCTGTGTTGGTGAAAGGAGTGTCAAGTTCTTGGAAGGAGGTAAGAGAGTCCAGATGGATATGGTTGTCTGGTGTTGTTTCGTATGTGTGTGTAGTGTTCTATGTTCTGAATGTGTTGGATAGCATTAGGGTGGGGTGGGTGAGGGTGGAAGATGTTCTCCCAGATGTGTTTGAAGATGTTAGTAGCAGCCTGCGGGTCTGAGATGTGTGTGTTGTTGTGGGTGATGTGTTTGAATTTGCTGGTGGGAGTGGTGCCTCTGATTTTTTTGATAAAGTTCCAGAAGGCTTTGGTGTTTTTGATACGCTGTTTGTCCGCTTGAAGTATGAGCTGTGACCAGTGATTGTTGTGGTCTTGGTCTAGACTGTGTAGTATGTTGTTTCTGAGGTAAGTGAGATCTAATCAGACTTAATTAAATCTGTGTGTGTTGTAGAGGAAGCGGTTGTGGTAGCAGATAATTAGTCTTCTTGTTCTGATCGAGGGTTTGAAGGAATAACGAGTGGTGTGGGTTTTCTTTGGTATTGCGGTGTTGGCTGCTTGTGTAATGGTGTCCTGGATGAGAGCAAGTTGAGTGTCAGTGTCAGAGATGGGTTTGTTGTTGTAGTCATAGGTGAAGTTAGTATTATCTATGTGTAACAATGTTTGAAGGCATCTCAGTCAGCATTCTTGTAGGAGAAGGAAGGTGTGGCCGGGATGAGGATAGGGTTGGAGATGTGTAAGATGACGGGAATGTGATCAGAGCCTGTGATAGGGCCAGGTGATATGTAGTGTTGAAAGAGAGAGCTGGCTTGGTTTGCCAGAATGATGTCAGGTTTGCCTTGGCCACTGTGGTTGTAGAAGGTGTTGAAGTCTGGGCCGACGTGAACTAGGTGTTTGTGGTTTGTGAAGTTGAGTAATTGCTGACCAGGTTGGTTGTTACTAGTGTGATGAAAGGCGGTGTGTTTGGCATTCATATCAGCCAGTAGGTATGTTGGTGTGTTGGTGTAGTTGAAGACTAATGAAAGGTCGTGTATGTTGAGAATAGTGTTTGGACGAGCATAGGTGGTGAAAAAGATGAAGGGTCCAAGGTGGGTGTGTATTCTGACTGCAAGAGTGTTGGTGAATAAAAGGGATTGGGAGAAATTCATGTTTTATGTTGCATTTGACAAGGATGGCAATCCCATCGTGGGGATCATAGGGGACTGTAGTGCAGTATAACCATAATGGCGGATACATTGAGGGGCTTTGAGGCAGGTACTGTTTAGTAAAACAATATCTGGTCTCTCTGCTTCAAGGAGCTAGGCCAGTAAGTGTCTAATTGTGAAGTAAGAACGTACATTGAACTGAATCACCTTAAACATGATTTAATGGTTTCGTCATACCAAAGTTAGTGTCAGGGGAGTTTATATTTAAGCCTGTGATAGTGGTGCCATCGGTGGGTGTGTGTAGGTGTTACGGACCCGTTTCCTGGAGAAGGAGGAAGAGATGGATC
>NW_027196530.1:0-87653 GCF_038502225.1 Cherax quadricarinatus | reverse complement strand
TCTTTGAGGGACACTGGTAGCACATACACTTTGCTTCGTAGGGGCATACTGCCAGTGTCGGATGACACATACACTGGGTTGGACGTTTTGCTCAAAGGAATTACAGGATGCCCTGTCAAGACTCCAGTGCACAGGTTATGGGTGGAGTCTGCATACCAGTGTGGTTACTTAGCTGTAGGTATCACAGAGGATATACCTTGTGCAGGGGTTGACCTACTCTTAGGCAATAATGTCATGGGTTGTCTTGAAAGTGAGGAACCTCTGGTTTGGAGGGACCCAGCCTCACAGAGTTGGGAGGAAAATGCTAGGGCTACCTTGCCCAAGTTATTTCCAGTGTGTGCAGTAACCAGGAATATGTCAAAAGATAAGAGGGCAGTCTCTCTCTGTGACTCATTAGATCCTGGGGATGATTTGGGTTTGGGAAATCTGTTCCTCGAGTCTAGCCTGCAGTTGGCTCGGGGTTGTGATGAACCATCCCAGGCAAGACCCTGTTTGAGTGGGGGTCTTGGAGCTGGTATAGGGGGGGGCGACTCATACTCGAGAGCAGCTGATCGAGGCCCAGGGGTGTGACGACACCCTAAAAGCTATTCGGTCATCTGCTGTTACCGAGGAAGAGGGCTCTCAACTAAATGTTTCTTTTTTGCAGACGGTATTTTAATGCGAAAGACCTTATCGGATGCGACATCTAATGATGGAGCACGGCAGGCACTCTACCAAGTGGTGGTGCTGGAACCATTTATGTATCAGGTTTTGTGTTTGGCCCACGATGTTCCCATGGGAGGACATTTAGGTGTTAAAAAGACTATGGGCAAGATTTCTAAACATTTTTACTGGCCCCAGGTATGGGAATCAGTGGGTAAGTATGTAGAATCATGCCCAGTTTGCCAAAGGGTAGGAAAACCTAATCAGGGAATTAAACCTGCCCCTCTTAACCCTATTACAGTCACCGGAGAACCTTTTAGCAGGCTGGTGGTGGATTGTGTCGGGCCGCTACCCAGGACCAAGATGGGAAACCAGTACTTACTTACTATTATTTGTTCCTCTACCAGGTTTCCGGAGGCCATTCCACTACGTAAGATTACAACACGCATGGTCTTGAGGTCATTGGTGAATTTTTTTATGCAGGTTGGGATCCCTAAGGAAATTCAAACAGATCAGGGGTCAAATTTTACATCTAAACATTTTCGCACGGTTTTGGGGGAGTTTAATATTAAAATGACGACCTCCACTGCCTATCACCCAGAGAGTCAAGGGGTTGTGGAGCGGTTTCACCAGTCTCTCAAAACTATGCTGCGGGCTTATTGTGCCCAGTACCAGAAGGACTGGGATGAGGGTATCCCCCTCCTTTTATTTGCCGTGCGGGACAGCACTCAGGATTCATTACGCTATAGTCCCTTCGAACTGATCTATGGTCACCAGGTACGGGGACCACTGATGATTTTGAAGGATTACTGGCTTGGTGAAGATTGTGAGGCTGCCCCCTCAGAGGATTTTCTCGCTTTCAGAGATCGTTTGGCTCACATGAAGCATCTGGCAGCTGCGAACCTGCACATCAGCCAAACCAAGATGAAGAAACAATTTGACCGCAAGGCTGTGCCTCGTACCTTTGAAGTAGGAGAGGAGGTACTAGCATTGGAGCCAGTGCCTGGTAATGCCTTAAAAGTAAAGTTCAGTGGGCCGTACAAGGTCGTGGAAAAGGTCACAGATCAAAATTACAGAATTCACACACCTGGGCGACAGAAGTCTGAACGGGTGGTACATATAAACAGGCTGAAAAGGTACCACCAAAGAGGTGTGGCATGTGTAAATATAGTAGGTGACCCAGGGGTGGACACTGATGTGCAGGGGGCCACAGATGTACACCTTAGTAATAGGGCATTGTTAAAAGATCCTTCACAATGTATGTTAGGTCTTAGTAAGGAAAGGGTTGCTGAGATGGTTCAGCTTCTCTGGAATTTTGAGGATTTGTTTGGGGATATCCCTCGTGTAAGCAAGCTAAAACCCCATGATATAGATGTAAGGGAAGCTGAACCAATTCGGCAGGTCCCTTACAGAATGAACCCACGAAAGAGAAAAATTATGGAGAAGGAGGTGAAATTTTTACTTGACAATGATTTAATAATACCAAGTGAGAGTGAGTGGGCATCCCCCTGTCTGATGGTTCCCAAACCAGATGGCACCATGAGGATGTGCACTGACTACCGTAAGGTTAATTTAATAAGGCTGATTGTTTTCCTCTTCCTAGAATTGATGATGTCATTGATGCAGTGGAAGGAGCTAAATATGTAAGTAAGTTAGACCTGTTGAAGGGTTATTACCAGATACCTTTAACCCCACATGCCAGTGACATCTCTGCTTTTGTAACGCCGGATGGGCTTTTTCAGTACAAAGTTCTCCCCTTTGGGCTTCGTAATGCACCCTCCTGTTTTCAACGCAGAATGCAGGAGGTTATACGTGGCCTAAAGGGCGTGAGGTGTTATATTGATGACCTGGTTATTTTTAGCAACTGTTGGTCAGAGCATGTAAGGCAGCTTAGAGAGCTTTTCTCTAGGCTCGCTGGTGCTCAGCTCACAGTTAATTTGGCAAAGAGTGTTTTCGGGCAAGCCCAGGTAACTTTTCTATGGCATGTTATTGGCCATGGGAAGGTGGCCCCAGTGAATGCCAAGGTGGAGGCTATAGACAATTATCCTGTACCAAAGACCCAGAAGGAAGTTATGCATTTTGTGGGCATGGTAACATTTTATAGAAAGTTCTGTCCAAACTTGTCAAAGGTGATCTCTCCACTCACTGACCTGACTAGCCCCAAGTGTACATTTATGTGGGATATGAAGTGTCAGAGGGCATTTGAACATGTAAAAGCTTTGCTTACCAGTGCTCCTGTGCTGGCTAGTCCTAATTTCACATTGCCATTTTCTCTACAAGTAGATGCCAGTGATACTGGTGTTGGGGCTGTACTACTGCAAGAAGTGGAGGGACAATTGTTGCCAGTCAGCTACTTTTCGGCAAAACTGAAGAAACACCAGCAGCACTATGCCACCATAGAAAAGGAGGCTCTTGCTTTAGTGTTAGCAGTGCAACATTTTGAGGTATATATATCATCATCAGTGCACCCTATAACTGTGTATAGTGACCATAATCCATTACATTTCCTTCACTTAATGAGGAACCACAATCAGAGACTTACGAGGTGGGCCTTGTTTCTCCAACCTCTTAATCTGGTGATTCATTATGTGAAGGGAGCGGAGAATGTGGTTGCTGATGCCTTGTCTCGTGTTTAAAGTGCACAATGTAGTGTATAGATCACTTATCTATTCTTATTTTGCAGTGATTTGCGGTAGACGAGTAGATGGAACCCTGGACCACCCAAAGGAGAAGAGCAGGTTGAGCTGGA
The DNA here is from genome assembly GCF_038502225.1 of Cherax quadricarinatus. NCBI lineage: Eukaryota > Metazoa > Arthropoda > Malacostraca > Decapoda > Parastacidae > Cherax > Cherax quadricarinatus. The sequence goes on along the minus strand of NW_027196530.1, from coordinate 84,262 downwards.
GCTGGAGGTATCAGGATTCCCTAGTGTGTGTGTATTTAGGGGGGTAGTCACATCAAAGGCCATGCCTAGGTAAGGTATGCTTCGTTTTTTAGGTGTTGGCTGGAATGCCTCACCTCTGTTTTATGTTGGTATAGGGACTGTTGGACCTAACGTTTTAGTGAATGTGGAGCTGGCGGTGATGCCCTCCACAGTTTGGGTCATGTCTTTTGATCCGAGGTGTTTTGGTTCTGCAGGACTCTTTTTCAATTTTTCCTTTTTGGATCACCACTGGGGTGACTCCAGGGTCCTTGGAATGACATGTAGGTGTCGGCCTGGGAGGTCCACCTTTTGGGGGTCTTCAGTGATGACTCCAGGGTTTTACGGCCGCAGTCCCACCAACAAGATTTATGTGCCTATCCACCCGTTGTTTTTGGGGGCCTGATATTTTCCCCTCTCCTGTTCTCTCCTGATTCTCGCAGAGGTGAGTCATGGGGAACCAGTTTTGTTTACTAAAGATTGCTGTGAGATGGGAGTGATAATGTGATGTTGTTTTCTCAGTAGAATTTAACATGTAACATCTGTTTTTCTTTTCTTTGAACTCCTGGAAAATGTACTTACTGTTTAAAAGTTTTTTTTGGTGGCACCTACAGTTTGGTCTGCCTTGCAACATACTGAACTTTGGTGTTACTTCATAAAACAGCCTTCCTCAGGGGCACTTTTGTACAAAGTTTACTTGCTCGTTTATAAGTTTGCTTGATGTAATTTAGGTAAAATGCATCAACGCCAGCGCCTGGCCAGGGCTGTGTTGTAATGGTGCCTTTTCCTAAAACAGCTGTCTAAGAGTGTGACTGTGAGCTCGTTGGGCATTGAACCTGATCACTTTTATGCTCGGCGAGTTTCATGTCTGCAATCTAGTACCTCAGTTTGTTAATATTGCATATTTGTAGTACCAAAAGACCGTGATTGTATGGTGGTCATTCCCCAGTTATCATTTTGCCCATTGCCTCAGACCTTAATGTGGGGCTTATTTTCTTCTTTTTTTCTTTTTGCCTAGCGGTGTCTGTAGGGACCCCGCTTGCAGAGTGAGACCTATGGTCTGGGGGTGGGGGTGTTATGCAGGGTTCTGCATGACATCGTAATGTACATATAGTGGAGAAGTGTGCCATAATAATATGAATATTACAGTTGTAAGGAATAATTTTATAATTGATATTGTGCATTTGGGCATACTGTAAAGTACTCTAACTGTAATTATAAAGAAATTCTGTTAATGATTTATTTTCCAAGGATGTTTGGGTACGCGGTGTAAGTGTGGTTTGAGAGGAGTCACATGACGTTAGCATGGTGTGTAGAGGCTGGCGTCGGAGATGCTGTGTATTTAAGATATGCTTGTAGTTGTGCACTTATTTTGTTTATCCACCTCAAGCCATAGGCTCTCATATGGCTTACCTGTATGTTCACCCAGGCTCTGACATGGTCAGGGTGCTGTGGGAGGAGTGAGGAAATAAGAAATGAGGTGTGGAGTAGAGTGGGCCTGATGCTGACGAGGCATAGTGGTTATGGTGGCTGGACCTCCAGCCAACTGTGGTTTGTGTACCCTCATTTGGGCATTTAGGATTGAGGTTTTGCTGTTATGTTATGTTATGGTGACTAAATAGAAATATTTTCCTAATTGAGATTTTTGCCTAACCCTCTGTTACACAACCCCTTTAAGTACACATACTAGTTTAGCGCTTTCTGTTTTGACTGGGATAGCCCTGGGTGGCATGTTTGGGCTTGAGATGTGAGTAACTTTTACCTTTGCCCTTAGACAAGGCATCAAACCCCAAGCTATCCCATATTTTTGCATAACAGTTTTGCTCTATTTTGTGGCCAGAATTTGTTTTGTACTCTGATGAAGATTTAATTTCCTCGTGTTTACCATATCTGAGTAATTGAAATTTCTCATCGTTGAACTTCATATTGTTTTCTGCAGCCCACTGAAAGATTTGGTTGATGTCCACCTGGAGCCTTGCAGTGTCTGCAATGGAAGACACTGTCATGCAGATTTGGGTGTCATCTGCAAAGGAAGACACGGTGCTGTGGCTGACATCCTTGTCTGTGTCAGATATGAGGATGAGGAACAAGATGGGAGCGAGTACTGTGCCTTGTGGAACAGAGCTTTTCTCCGTGGCTGCCTCGGACTTTACTCTGTTGACTACTACTCTCAGTGTTCTGTTAGTGAGGAAATTATAGATCCATCGACCGACTTTTCCTGTTATTCCTTTAGCACGCATTTTGTGCGCTATTATGCCATGGTCACACTTGTCAAAGGCTTTTGCAAAGTCTGCATATATTACATCTGCATTCTTTTTGTCTTCTAGTGCATCTAGGACCTTGTCGTACTGATCCAATAGTTGAGACAGACAGGAGCGACCTGTTCTAAACCCATGTTGCCCTGGGTTGTGTAACTGATGGGTTTCTAGATGGGTGGTGATCTTGCTTCTTAGGACCCTTTCGAAGATTTTTATGATATGGGATGTTAGTGTTATCGGTTTTTAGTTCTTTGCTGTTGCTTTACTGCCCCCTTTGTGGAGTGGGGCTATGTCTGTTGTTTTTAGTAACTGGGACGACCCCCGTGTCCATGCTCCCTCTCCATAGGATGCTAAAGGCTCGTGATAGGGGCTTCTTGTAGTTCTTGATTAACACGGAGTTACATGAGTCTGGCCCTGGGGCAGAGTGCATGGGCATGTCATTTATAGCCTGTTCGAAGTCATTTGGCGTCAGAATAACATCAGATAGGCTTGTGTTAACCAAATTCTGTGGCTCTCTCATAAAAAATCCATTTTGATCTTTGACTCTCAGTCTGGTTAGTGGTTTGCTAAAAACTGAGTCATATTGGGACTTGAGTAGCTCACTCATTTCCTTGCTGTCATTTGTGTAGGACCCATCTTGTTTAAGTAAGGGCCCAATACTGGACGTAGTTCTCGACTTTGATTTGGCATAGGAGAAGAAATACTTTGGGTTTCTTTCGATTTCATTTATGGCTTTTAGTTCTTCCCAAAATTCCTGACTCCTATAAGATTCCTTTAGCTTAAGTTCGATGTTTGCTATTTCTCTGACCAGTGTCTCCCTACGCATTTCAGATACATTGACCTCTTTTAGCCGCTCTGTTATTCTTTTCCGTCGCCTGTAAAGGGAGTGCCTGTCTCTTTCTGTTTTACATCTGCTCCTCCTTTTTCTTAGAGGAATAAATCTTGTGCATACATCGAGTGCCACCAAGTTAATCTGTTCTAGGCATAAATTGGGATCTGTGTTGCTTAGTATATCTTCCCAGCTTATATCGGTTAGGACTTGGTTTACTTGGTCCCACTTTATGTTTTTGTTATTGAAGTTGAATTTGGTGAATGCTCCCTCGTGACTAATCTCATTTTGTCGGTCTGGGGCTAAACGTATACATGTCTGAACCTCAATTATGTTGTGATCTGAGTATATTATTATTATTATTATTATTATAATCAAAAAGAAGCGCTAAGCCACAAGGGCTATACAGCACTGCAGGGTAGGGAAGGAAGCGAGAGTATTGGATGGCAGTAGGGAGGAGGGATGATCAGTAGGTTACAGAAAACAGTGGGGCAGGGGATAGTACAGGGGTAGGGGGTAGCAAGAGATTGAAGTAGAAAGGGCTGAAGGTATCAGAATTTGTGAAGTAAGTCAGTTGTCAAAAAGTCAATGAGAGAGTCTGGATGAAAGGTGGGTCCATCAGCGAGAAGGGAAGGTAAAGAGAGAGCAGCAGAGCGAAGACGACGACAGAGGTAAATTCTACGTGCTCGTTGATAAAGTGGGCAGTCCAACAGAATGTGGCTGACTGATAATGGAACTTGGCAATTCTCACAGAGAGGAGCAGGGCGCCTCTCCATGAGATATCCATGAGTAAGACGAGTATGGCCAATGCGAAGACGGGAGAGAGTAGTCTCCCAACCTCGACACTGGTGATAAGAAGACGGCCAGTAACCTATACTCGGTTTAATAGATTGAAGTTTGTTGCCGAGCATAGTAGACCAATGTTGTTGCCAACGGGTGTGAAGTTGGGAAGATATTGCAGCAAAATAGTCTGTAAATGGAATACCTCTACATGAAACTGGTAGGTCATGTACTGCTGACCGCACAGCAGTGTCTGCCTGTTCATTGCCCTGTATCTGAGTATATTGTTTTTGATATGGTGACATTTCTTATCAGATCATCAGTGTTAGTGAAGATGAGGTCTAGTGTATTCTCCATTCTAGTAGGCTCTATTATTTGCTGGTTTAAATTGAATTTTGTGCAGAGATTTAAAAGCTCATGTGAGTGTGAGTTTTCATCAGAGCTGCCTCCTGGTGTTATTACTGCAACAATATTATTTGCTATATTCTTCCATTTTAGGTGCCTAAAGTTTAAATCCCCTAGGAGCAAGATGTTGGGTGCAGGAGCTGGAAGATTTTCCAGACAGTGGTCAACTTTTAACAGCTGTTCCTGGAATTGCTGGGATGTTGCATTCGGAGGCCTGTATTATTATTATAATCAAAAAGAAGCGCTAAGCCACAAGGGCTATACAGCGCTACGGAGGCTTGTAGACTACCACAATGACTAGGTTTTGGTTCTCGATCTTTACTGCTAAAACTTCCACTACATCATTTGAGGCATTAAGCAGTTCTGTGCAAACAAGTGACTCTGCAATGCACAGGCCAACCCCCCCTTTTGCCTGTTCACTATGTAACATCTGTATAGGTTGTAACCTGGGATCCATATTTCGTTGTCCAAGTGATCCTTTATGTGGGTCTCAGTGAAAGCCGCGAACATTGCTTTTGCCTCTGCAAGCAGTCCACAGATGAAAGGTATTTTGTTGTTTGTTGCTGGCTTTAGACCCTGTATATGTGCAAAGAAGAATGTCATCGGACTGGTGGTATTGTTGGTACTGGGGGGGATTTTTTTTTTTTCGGCATTAGTATCTGTATCTGTTGGTTTGGAGTGGAGGCCATCGACTGTGGTTCCACTCCAGGAATGACTGGATTTGGTGTACAATTTCTGCCATTTCCTGCCAGTTTTTTTCCTTCCTGGCACTAAAAAACCTCTCCCTCTTGACTGGCTGTGGCTACCCAGGTTTCCCATGGCCTGGATGTTTTGTATCTTTTTGTCCCCTTTAGATGGTGTGCCTGGCAATTTAAGTTATAGCACAGTCTTTCCTGTACTGAAGAGGTACACATTTCAGGGTGAAAAAGCTTACAGGAAGGGAGTTTGCATTTTCCTGTTGTCATATGGGCACGGCATTTTCTAGGGTGGTCATAGTTGCATGTCTCGTCTTTTTTTCCAGATTTCCCATGTCTGCAGACACCAAGTGCATAGTATGTGCACAGGCTTGGTTTCCGTTTGCCTTGGGTTTCTGTGACTGTATTCCCTGTTGGTGCATATTTACCTGTCTTATTCCTATCCTCCCTAGCACCAACCATGGAGCTCCCACCAGTTGTTTTTGGTAATATATCCTCACTATTGCTAGTGGAGTCCTCTTGTTTGCTATTTCCTGTTGTATTTCTAGTTTGCAATATTGATTTTATCTTATCTTTGACTGCACTTGTTTCCCCACTACGGCTCCTGTCCCCTATGAGGTCATTTATATGCATTCCTTTCTGCGTATAATTCCCGACTACCTGGACAAAATCTCCAGCTTCACCATTACTGTCTCCCAGGACAGCACCTCCAGCTTCACCATTACTGTCTCCCAGGACAGCACCTCCAGCTTCACCATTACTGTCTTCCAGGACAGCATCTCCAGCTTCACCATTACTGTCTCCCAGGACAGCACTATCAGCCCCACATTTACTGACTACCAGGACATCACCTCCAGCCTTACAGTTTCTGAATACATGGCCAGTATCAAGGGCAGTACCAGTCAGCCCAGACTTTTTATGTTCCCATCTGTTGTAGAAAGCTTCCAGGTTGTCTATGAAAGCAGCTTTGATGTTATCCTCTTTTAATACCCTTGTGATTTTAGTTCACAGATTTATCTCCTTTGGGCATACCCAAACACACTTCCCTGTTTTAATACTGCTTGTAGCTAGTTCTTGGATATCTGCACAAGGGGCGTGACACCAATTTCCACAAAAATGACAATTTATCCATGTGGAAGCCCGTTTGTTTGATTGACCACAGACTACACAGAGCTTCATAATGATTTGAATGGTTGATTTACTGTAATGGGTTTAGAACAGGTCGCTCCTGTCTGTCTCAATTATTGGATCACTACAAGGTCCTAAATGCACTAGAAGACAAAAATAATGCAGATGTAATATATACAGACTTTGCAAAAGCCTTCGACAAGTGTGACCATGGCGTAATAGCGCACAAAATGCGTGCTAAAGGAATAACAGGAAAAGTCGGTCGATGGATCTATAATTTCCTCACTAACAGAACACAGAGAGTAGTCGTCAACAGAGTAAAGTCCGAGGCAGCTATGGTGAAAAGCTCTGTTCCACAAGGCACAGTACTCGCTCCTATCTTGTTCCTCATCCTCATATCCGACATAGACAAGGATGGCAGCCACAGCACCGTATCTTCCTTTGTAGATGACACCCGAATCTGCATGACAGTTGTCTTCCACTACAGACACTGCAAGGCTCCAGGCAGACATCAACCAAATCTTTCTGTGGGCTGCAGAAAATAATATGAAGTTCAGCGATGAGAAATTTCAATTACTCAGATATGGTAAACATGAGGAAATTAAATCTTCATCAGAGTACAAAACAAATTCTGGCCACAAAATAGAGCGAAACACCAACGTCAAAGACCTGGGAGTGATCATGTCGGAGGATCTCACCTTCAAGGACCATAACATTGTTTCAATTGCATCTGCTAGAAAAATGACAGGATGGAAAATGAGAACCTTCAAAACTAGGGAGGCCAAGCTGATGATGACACTCTTCAGGTCACTTGTTCTATCTAGGCTGGAGTATTGCTGTGCACTAACGGCACCTTTCAAGGCAGGTGAAATTGCCGACCTAGAGAATGTATAGAGAGCTTTCACGGTGCGCATAACGGAGATAAAACACCTCAATTACTGGGAGTGCTTGAGGTTCCTAAACCTGTATTCCCTGGAATGCAGGAGGGAGAGATACATGATTATATACACCTGGAAAATCCTAGAGGGACTAGTACCGAACTTGCACACGAAAATCACTCACTACGAAAGCAAAAGACTTGGCAGACGATGTACCATCCACCCAATGAAAAGCAGGGGTTTCACTAGCACGTTAAGAGACCATAAAATAAGTGTCAGGGGCCCGAGACTGTTCAACTGCCTCCCAGCACACATAAGGGGGATTACCAACAGACCCCTGGCAGTCTTAAAGCTGGCACTGGACAAGCACCTAAAGTCAGTTCCTGATCAGCCGGGCTGTGTCTCGTATGTTGGTTTGCGTGCACCCAGCAGCAACAGCCTGGTTGATCAGGCTCTGATCCACCAGGAGGCCTGGTCACAGACCGGACCGCGGGGGCGTTGACCCCTGGAACTCTCTCCAGGTAAACTCCAGGTAGCAACCTCTTGAGTATTCTATTAATAACCTCCTTAAATGAAGCTCTAGCTATTTGTATTTCTATTTGTAACTGTACTTGTATATTGGACAACTTACCGGAGTACGTTCCTGGTTTATATTTATTGTTCGTATTTGTTGTTTGGGTGCCGACTTTAGGGAAAAATTTGTTAGGATTGTGAAAAAAGATAATAAGGGGTTTATAACAGTGTATAAATATTTGGTAATACAGATATTAGGAAAAAGTCAAGTTTTTATTAACAATAATAAATTGTAAATGGGAAAATTGGCAAAACAGATTTATTGAATAAAATGCAAAATTACTTATTAACTTTAATAACAACTCAATGAGAAAAATTGTAAAAGGTAAAAAAAATATTTATAAATTGTTAAAATAAAGAGTAAAGTCCGAGGCAGCTACGGTGAAAAGCTCTGTTCCACAAGGCACAGTACTCGCTCCCATCTTGTTCCTTATCCTCATATCTGACATAAACAAGGATGTCAGCCACAGTACCAAGTCTTCTTTTGCAGATGACACCCAAATCTGCATGACAGTGTCTTCCATTGCAGACACTGCAAGGCTCCAGGCGGACATCAACCAAATCTTTCAGTGGGCTGCAGAAAACAATATGAAGTTCAACGATGAGAAATTTCAATTACTCAGATATGGTAAACACGAGGAAATTAAATCTTCATCAGAGTACAAAACAAATTCAGGCCACAAAATAGAGCGAAACACCAACGTCAAAGACGTGGGAGTGATCATGTCGGAAGATCTCACCTTCAAGGACCATAACATTGTATCAATCGCATCTGCTAGAAAAATGACAGGATGGATAATGAGAACCTTCAAAACTAGGGATGCCAAGCCCATGATGACACTCTTCAGGTCACTTGTTCTATCTAGGCTGGAATATTGCTGCACACTAACAGCACCTTTCAAGGCAGGTGAAATTGCCGACCTAGAAAATGTACAGAGAACTTTCACGGCGCGCATAACGGAGATAAAACACCTCAATTACTGGGAGCGCTTGAGGTTCCTAAACCTGTATTCCTTGGAACACAGGCGGGAGAGATACATGATTATATACACCTGGAAATTCCTAGAGGGACTAGTACCGAACTTGCACACGAAAATCACTCACTACGAAAGCAAAAGACTTGGCAGACGATGCAACATCCCCCCAATGAAAAGCAAGGGTGTCACTAGCATGTTAAGAGACCATACAATAAGTGTCAGGGGCCCAAGACTGTTCAACTGCCTCCCAGCATATATATGGGGGTTACCAACAGACCACTGGCAGTCTTCAAGCTGGCACAGGACAAGCACCTAAAGCCAGTTCCTGACCAGCCGGGCTGTGGCTCGTATGTTGGTTTCCGTGCAGCCAGCAGTAACAGCCTGGTTGGTCAGGCTCTGATCCACCAGGAGGCCTGGTCACAGACCGGGCCGCGGGGGTGTTGAACCCCAGAACTCTCTCCAGGTAAACTCCAGGTAATAAGGCAATAATATGAAAGTAAAAATAGGGCAGTAATAGGAAAGTAAAAATAAGGCAGTAATAGGAAAGTAAAAATAGGGCAGTAATAGGAAAGTAAAAATAGGGCAGTAATCGGAAAGTAAAAATAGGGCAGTAATAGGAAAGTAAAAATAGGGCAGTAATAGGAAAGTAAAAATAGGGCAGTAATAGGAAAGTGAAAATAGGACAGTAATAGGAAAGTAAAAATAGGGCAGTAATAGGAAAGTCAAAATAGGGCAGTAATAGGAAAGTAAAAATAGGGCAGTAATAGGAAAGTAAAAATAGGGCAGTAATAGAAAAGTAAAAATAGGGCAGTAATATGAGAGTAAAGGTGAAAATTAATATTAAAGCTAAAAGTGTACAAGTCACTGGGAATAGGATACAATGAGTAGTTTACTCTGATGAGTTTACCTGGAGTTTACCTGGAGAGAGTTCCGGGGGTCAATGCCCCCGCAGACCAGTCTGTGACCAGGCCTCCTGGTGGATCAGAGCCTGATCAACCAGGCTGTTACTGCTGGCTGCAAGCAAACCAACGTACGAGCCACAGCCCGGCTGATCAGGAACCGACTTTAGGTGCTTGTCCAGTGCCAGCTTGAAGACTGCCAGGGGTCTGTTGGTAATCCACCTTATGTATGCTGGGAGGCAGTTGAAATGTCTTGGACCCCTGACACTTATTGTATGGTCTCTTAACATGCTAGTGACACCCTTGCTTTTCATTGGGAGGATGTTGCATCATCTGCCAAGTCTTTTGCTTTCGTAGTGAGTGATTTTCGTGTGCAAGTTCGGTACTAGTCCCACTAGGATTTTCCAGGTGTATATAATCATGTATCTCACCCGCCTGCGTTCCAGGGAATACAGGTTCAGGAACCTCAAGCGCTCCCAGTAATTGAGGTGTTTTATCTCCGTTATGCGTGCCGTGAAGGTTCTCTGTACATATTCTAGGTCAGCAATTTCACCTGCCTTGAAAGGTGCTGTTAGTGTGCAGCAATATTCCAGCCTCGATAGAACAAGTGACCTCAAGAGTGTCATCATGGTCTTGGCATCCCTCGTTTTGAAGGTTCTCATTATCCATCCTGTCATTTTTCTAGCAGATGCGATTGATACAATGTTATGGTCCTTGAAGGTGAGGTCCTCCGACATTATCACTCCCAGGTCTTTGACATTGGTGTTTCGCTCTATTTTGTGACCAGAATTTGTTTTGTACTCTGATGAAGATTTAATTTCCTCGTGTTTACCATATCTGAGTAATTGAAATTTCTCATCATTGAACTTCATATTGTTTTCTGCAGCCCACTGAAAGATTTGGTTGATGTCCACCTGGAGCCTTGCAGTGTCTGCAATGGAAGACACTGTCATGCAGATTCGGGTGTCATCTGCAAAGGAAGACACTGTGCTGTGGCTGACATCCTTGTCTATGTCAGATATGAGGATGAGGAACAAGATGGGAGCGAGTACTGTGCCTTGTGGAACAGAGCTTTTCACCGTAGCTGCCTCGGACTTTACTCTGTTGACGACTACTCTCAGTGTTCTGTTAGTGAGGAAATTATAGATCCATCGACCGATTTTTCCTGTTATTCCTTTAGCACGCATTTTGTGCGCTATTACGCCATGGTCACACTTGTCGAAGGCTTTTGAAAAGTCTGTATATATTACATCTGCATTCTTTTTGTCTTCAAGTACATCTAGGACCTTGTTGTAGTGATCCAATAGTTGAGACAGACAGGAGCGACCTGTTCTAAACCCATGTTGCCCTGGGTTGTGTAACTGATGGGTTTCTAGATGGGTGGTTATCTTGCTTCTTAGGACCCTTTCAAAGATTTTTATGATATAGGATGTTAGTGCTATTGGTCTATAGTTCTTTGCTGTTGCTTTACTGCCCCCTTTGTGGAGTGGGGCTATGTCTGTTGTTTTTAGTAACTGTGGGACGACCCCCGTGTCCATGCTCCCTCTCCATAGGATGGAAAAGGCTCGTGATAGGGGCTTCTTGCAGTTCTTGATGAACACGGAGTTCCATGAGTCTGGCCCTGGGGCAGAGTGCATGGGCATATCATTTATCGCCTGTTCGAAGTCATTTGGAGTCAGGATAACATCAGATAGGCTTGTGTTAACCAAATTCTGTGGCTCTCTCATAAAAAATTCACTTTGATCTTCGACTCTCAGTCTGGTTAGCGGCTTGCTAAAAACTGAGTCATATTGGGACTTGTGTAGCTCACTCATTTCCTTGCTGTCATCTGTGTAGGACCCATCTTGTTTAAGAAGGGGCCCAATACTGGACATTGTTCTCGACTTTGATTTGGCATAGGAGAAGAAATACTTTGGGTTTCTTTTGATTTCATTTATTGCTTTTAGTTCTTCCCACGATTCCTGACTCCTGTAAGATTCCTTTAGCTTAAGTTTGATGCTTGCTATTTCTCTGACCAGTCTCCCTACTCATTTCAGATATATTGACCTCTTTTAGCCGCTCTGTTTTTCTTTTCTGTCGCCTGTAAAGGGAGCGCCTGTCTCTTTCTATTTTATATTTACTCCTCCTTTTTCTTAGAGGAATAAGCCTTGTGCATACATCGAGTGCCACCAAGTTAATCTGTTCTAGGCATAAGTTGGGGTCTGTGTTGCTTAGTATATCTCCCCAGCTTATGTCGGTGAGGACTTGGTTTACTTGGTCCCACTTTATGTTTTTGTTATTGAAGTTGAATTTGGTGAATGCTCCCTCGTGACTAATCTCATTATGTCGGTCTGGGGCTCCGCACATACATGTCTGAACCTCAATTATGTTGTGATCTGAGTATATTGTTTTTGATATGGTGACATTTCTTATCAGATCATCATTGTTAGTGAAGATGAGGTCTAATGTATTCTCCATTCTAGTAGGCTCTATTATTTGCTAGATTAAATTGAATTTTGTGCAGAGATTTAAACGCTCGTGTGAGTGTGAGTTTTCATCAGAGCTGCCTCCTGGTGTTATTACTGCAACAATATTATTTGCTATATTCCTCAATTTTAGGTGCCTTTAGTTGAAATCCCCCAGGAGCAAGATGTTGGGTGCAGGAGCTGAAAGATTTTCCAGACAGTGGTCAATTTTTAACAGCTGTTTCTGGAATTGCTGAGATGTTGCATCCGGAGGCTTGTAGACTACCACGATGACTAGGTTTTGGTTCTCGACCTTTACTGCTAAAACTTCCACTACATCATTTGAGGCATTAAGCAGTTCTGTGCAAACAAGTGACTCTGCAATGTACAGGCCAACCCCCCCCTTTTGCCTGTTCACTCTGTCACATCTGTATAGGTTGTAACCTGGGATCCATATTTCGTTGTCCAAGTGATCCTTTATGTGGGTCTCAGTGAAAGCCGCGAACATTGCCTTTGCCTCTGCAAGCAGTCCACGGATGAAAGGTATTTTGTTGTTTGTTGCTGGCTTTAGACCCTGTATATTTACAAAGAAGAATGTCATCGGACTGGTTGTATTGTTGGTAATGGGGTGGATTTTTTTTCCGGCATTAGTATCTGTATCTGTTGGTTTGGAGTGGAGGCCATCGACTGTGGTTCCACTCCAGGAATGACTGGATTTGGTGTACGATTTCTGCCATTTCCTGCCAGCTTTTTTTCCTTCCTGGTACTAAAAAACCTCTCCCTATTGAGTGGCTGTGGTTACCCAGGTTTTCCCATGGCCTGGATGTTTTGTATCTTTTTGTTCCCTTTAGATGGTGTGCCTGGCAATTTAAGTTATAGCACAGTCTTTCCTCTACTGAAGAGGTACACATTTCAGGGTGAAAAAGTTTACATGTAGGGAGTTTGCATTTTCCTGTTGTCATATGGGCATGGCATTTTCAAGGGTGGTCATAGTTACACGTAATTTTAGAGTAATGAGCAATTCACACTTCCACACCCGGTCACAACTGTAGTGAGTTATTGGTGCAAATGTTGATTGCTGAGTCTCTCTCTCTCACACACACACACACACACACATACAAATTCATACACACACACACACACATATCCAGACACACATACACTCCCCCCTCACCCCCGACCTCTCACTACGGCCCCTGAGCCCTCCCCTCCCTCGATCACCCTCCCCTCCCCCGTTCACCCTAAACCCTCCCCACCCCTCCCCACTCAGCTCCCACATAGCCACAGTTCCTCCACTACTTCCCCCCCCCACACTCTGACACACACACTACTAACCTAACATACAGAACTACATAGGTTTCCCACTCTAAGGCAATCAGGATAAAACAAAAATGGGTTGCCAGAGAGCAACAAGAAAAACCAAGGGACAGGAGGAGGAAAATGCAAAGGAAGATTGGGCAGCAGAGCTCATAAAAAGGGATCATGAATGGGAAAAGAAACTAGAAGAACTTAGCATGAGAATGGAAGAGAGGATAGATATGGAAAGCAGGAAGTGGGAGGTGCATGTCAAAGCAGCAGAAGCTAGGATACAGAGTTTAGAAGAGGAATTGAAAAATCTGAAACAGCCTAAAGAACTAAAGAACATTTTGGGATTGACAACAGAGACTGCTACCTCAGCCACAAATAAGGGGACTGTAGGGAAAGAAGGGGCACAACTGCATGGAGATGCTCTATCAGAGGAGACTGTAGCAAATGAAAGAGCTAAGCTTTATGTGGAGGCCCTAACAGACAACAACAGAGCCCAAGGAAAGCCGAGAAGGGAAAATGACAGGCCACTGAGCCCAAGTACATTAGTCAGTGAAACTGATGAAAGGAAAGCTGCAGTGGAGGAAACCAAATTAAATGAGGGGATACACAGGGATATGCAGTGGGAGAATGAAAGGGTGAGGTCAGTCTTTGTGTATGGGCTCCAGGAAGTCGAAGGGGAAACATATGAAGCAAGAAAACAAGGGAAAAAAAAAGCAATTGAAAGCATCATGAAAGCAATAGAAGACGATATGACCCAGCTGGAAAATTTTCGGAGAATAGGGGGGTTTGTAAAAAAAAGAACCCGGCCAGTGAGAGTGACCTTCAAGGCAGAAGTGACTCGGACCAGGATCCTGCAGGAGAAAGCACGATTAAGGGACATGACGGCATACAGGAGGGTGTATCTCGACCGCGACAGAACACAAGAAGAAAGGAAGAAACTGAGAGAGATGGTACAAAGGCGAAAGGAGGAAAGAGAGGGGATGGAGAAGACAGACAGGAGATCCCAGACCAAGGAAGAAGATCAAATACAGCCTCCTTCACAACTTTCTATAGAAGCCTCCCAACCAGGTCAACCCCAGTGCAACCAAACACTCTAAATCAAAACACCCATGCCACATCCAATGCCCCCACCCACTACATTACAAACTTCACCCCCACAGGAACAACCCATAGTTCCTTACCAGGTCTCCCACTTCCCCAACCCCAATATACTTTCCAGACCACAGTCTTAGAAAAGAAGTTGAAGGTGTGGTATACAAATGCAGATGGAATAACAAACAAGTATGAGGAGTGGCACGAAAGAATCAAAGAGACATCCCCAGACATAATAGCACTCACAGAAACAAAACTCACCAGAATAATAACAGATTTAATCTTTCCATCCGGATATCAAATCTTCAGGAAAGACAGAGGGAGGAGAGGGGGAGGAGGAGTTGCACTGCTCATTAAAAACCAGTGGGGTTTTGAGAAAATGGAAGGAATGGATGGCATGGGTGAAAGGGACTACTTAGTAGGAACAATCCAGTCTGAGGGACATAAGGTGATAATTGCAGTAATGTACAACCCACCACAGAACTGCAGGAGGCCAAGAGAAGAATACGATGAGAGCAACAGAGCAATGATCAACACACTAGCCGAGGTGGCCAGGAGAGCACACATGGGGGGAGCAAAGTTACTAGTTATGGGTGATTTCAATCACAAGGAGATTGACTGGGAAAACCTGGAGCCCCATGGGGGTCCCGAAACATGGAGAGCCAAGATGATGGATGTGGTACTGGAGAACCTCATGCATCAACATGTTAGAGACACTACCAGAGAGAGAGGAGAGGATGAACCAGCAAGGTTGGACCTTGTATTCACCATGAGTAGTTCGGACATCGAGGGTATCATGTATGAAAGGCCCCTGGGAGCTAGTGATCATGTGGTTCTGTGCTTCGACTACATAGTTGAGCTCCAAGTGGAGAGAGTAGCAGGAATAGGCTGGGAAAAACCAAACTACAAAAGGGGGAACTACTCAGGCATGAGGAACTTCCTTCAAGACATTCAGTGGGAGAGGGAACTGACAGGAAAACCAGTACAAGAAATGATGGACTACGTAGCAACAAAATGCAAGGAGGCAGAGGAGAGGTTTGTTCCCAAGGGAAACAGAAATAATGGGAAGAACAGAACGAGTCCTTGGTTCACCCAAAGGTGTAGGGAGGCAAAAACTAGGTGTACTAGAGAATGGAAAAGGTACAGAAGACAGAGAACTCAGGAAAATAAAGAAATCAGCCGAAGAGCCAGAAACGAATATGCACAGATAAGGGAGGCTCAGAGACAATATGAAAATGACATAGCATCAAAAGTAAAGACTGACCTGAAGCTGTTGTACAGCCACATCAGGAGGAAAACAACAGTCAAGGACCAGGTAATCAGACTGAGGAAGGGTGATGGGGAATTCACAAGAAACGACCGAGAGGTATGTCAGGAGCTCAACACAAGATTTAAAAAGGTATTTACAGTGGAAACCAGTAGGACTCCAAGAAATCAGAACAGGGGGGCACACCAGCAAGTGCTGGATGAGGTACATATAACCAAGGAGGAGGTGAAGAAGCTGCTATGCGAACTTGACACCTCAAAGGTGGTGGGACCAGACAACATCTCTCCATGGGTCCTTAAAGAGGGAGCAGAGATATTGTGTGAGCCATTAACAAAGATCTTCAACACATCATTTGAAACTGGGCAACTTCCTGAGGTATGGAAAATGGCAAATGTAATCCCAATTTTTAAAAAGGGAGACAGACATGAGGCACTAAACTACAGACCTGTATCACTAACGTGTATAGTATGCAAGGTCATGGAGATCATCAGGAGGAGAGTGGTGGGGCACCTGGAAAGAAACAAGTGTATAATTGACAACCAGCACGGTTTCAGGGAAGGAAAATCCTGTGTCACAAACCTACTAGAGTTTTATGACAAGGTGACAGAAGTAAGACAAGAGAGAGAGGGGTGGATCGACTGCGTATTTTTGGACTGCAAGAAGGCCTTCGACACAGTTCCTCACAAGAGGTTACTGCAAAAGCTAGAGGACCAGGCACACATAACAGGAAAGGCACTGCAATGGATCAGAGAATATCTGACAGGGAGGCAACAACGAGTCATGGTACGCGACGAGGTGTCAGAGTGGGCGCCTGTGACAAGCGGGGTTCCACAGGGGGTCAGTCCTAGGACCTGTGCTGTTCTTGGTATACGTGAACGACATAACGGAAGGGAGAGACTCAGAAGTGTCCTTGTTTGCAGACGATGTGAAGTTAATGAGAAGAATCGAATCGGACGAGGATCAGGCAGGACTACAAAGAGACCTGGACAGGCTACAAGCCTGGTCCAGCAACTGGCTCCTTGAATTTAACCCTGCCAAATGCAAAGTCATGAAGATTGGGGAAGGGCAAAGAAGACCGCAGACACAATATAGTTTAGATGGCCAAAGACTGCAAACCTCACTCAAGGAAAAAGATCTGGGGATGAGTATAACACCGAGCATATCTCCTGAGGCGCACATCAATCAGATAACTGCTGCAGCATACGGGCGCCTGGCAAACCTACGGATAGCATTCCGATACCTCAGTAAGGATTCGTTTAAGACTCTGTACACCATCTACGTCAGGCCCATACTGGAGTATGCAGCACCAGTTTGGAATCCACACCTAGTCAAGCATGTCAAGAAATTAGAGAAAGTGCAAAGGTTTGCAACAAGACTAGTCCCAGAGCTACGGGGATTGTCCTATGAAGAAAGGTTGAGGGAAATTGGCCTGACGACACTGGAGGCCAGGAGGGTCAGGGGAGACATGATAACGACATATAAAATACTGCGCGGAATAGACGAGGTGGACAAAGACGGGATGTTCCAGAGATGGGACACAGACACAAGAGGTCACAATTGGAAGTTGAAGACTCAGATGAATCAAAGGGATGTTAGGAAGTATTTCTTCAGTCATAGAGTAGTCAGGCCATGGAATAGCCTAGAAAGTGATGTGGTGGAGGCAGGAACCATACATAGTTTTAAGGCGAGGTATGATAGAGCTCATGGGGCAGGGAGAGAGAGGACCTAGTAGCAATCAGCGAAGAGGCGGGGCCAGGAGCTGTGACTCGACCCCTGCAACCACAAATAGGTGAGTACAAATAGGTGAGTACACACAAACTCATACACACATATGCACACACACTCATACACACACACACACACTCATACACACACACTCATACTCACACACACACACACACACACACACACACTCACACACTCATACACATACACACAAACACACACACACACACACACACACACACACACACACACACACACACATGCACATATGTGGTAATGCTTTATTTACAGCTAGCAAAGTCAGGGTATTTCTCCAGAATGGTCTGTAATATACCACTGTGGATAAAATACTTAGCCATTTCTTGAACACTTCTGAGTGAGTTGTTTCTAAATTCATTAATTTTATCGCACTCCAGTACATAATGACGCAGGGTGTGACAATAATCCATCTGGCAAAGTTTACATTTCGTTTGGTCTACATCTGGTGGTGGTGATTTAACCTGCCAAAGATACTTGTAACCCAGCCGGAGCCGGGCGGTAGTGACATCCAAGAGTCTGCTTATTTTGTTGGATGCACCATAGACATGTGGCTCCTCCTGCATGATAGAATGATGATAGATGGACTCACTGGTGCCAATCTCCCTGAGCCTTAAGTCCATAAAATTCAGCTGAAGTTCTTTTCGTATTATTGTTCTCAAACTACTACCTGACAAGCAAAGATTGTAATCTACTCCCTCTTTGAAAGCATACAGCTTAGCCAATTTATCAGTTCTATCATGCATCTGAAGACCAATGTGAGATGGAATCCACAGCATGTGCACTCTGACTCCACTATACGATACATCCCTCTAGCGCCAGGAACCAATCTTGGGCGGAAAACATTATATACTGAGTCAAAAAAGGAGAATTAGTGTGCACTACCTAGCAGAGTTTACTGCCAGAGGGGAATCAGGCCTGTGTCCTGTGTGAAAAAATAATAATAATTGAACTTTGTGTCAGAGGAAAGAAAGTCTCCCTGAAAACATTGAGTATACATAATATATAGTGTATACTACAGTGCCTCCCTAGTATATTGATGATAAAGGCTAAAGTGTCATTTGAAAACAGGTGAATTTGTAAATGAAGTGATAAGCCTATAGAGGCAGGTGCCAGAAATCGCCAGAAACTTACCACAGGTCAGCTGTTTTTAATAATCTTCCTGGCCTGCTAGTGTACTCGCATATAATCTAGTGATACCAGTGAATAGCAGAATACAGTGTTGTAGTAGCAACTAACCAGTGTTATAATGGTACTTAGTGGAGTGGAGTGACTTTCATTAGTTTCTTTTTTCATGAAATACCAGACGTATACTGTGAACTTCATATAACCTGTAGTTACCAGCGGTCGCAATATACACAAAGAGAAGCAATTATTACTACAGAAAAAGCGTCCTTCCTCCAAAATTTGCACCAGTCAACTATAGTGATAATATAGCATTTATTGTGGTGGAGACGGAAAAAAAAAATAGAAAAGCTAGATACAGCGATTGATAAACAAGGGTGGAGGTCGACCGTTCGTCATTGTAGGAGTGCCAGCAGTCACCGGCTCTTCAACACGCAAGTTATACTTTTGTATCAATCAAATCACATATTACTCGGGTAGATAATTTCCAGTAGATCCTTCATGTGTTAGCTCAAATCACCGACCAGTATGGTTTAAATAAGTGACCCACTGATCAGATCAGAAAGACTGGTCCGAACCCTTGACTGGTCCGAAACCTTGACTGGTCCGAATCCTTGACTGGTCCGAACCCTGGACTGGTTTCAAACGGTTTCGTTGTGCACTACCTAGCAGGTAATTAATAGAATATTCAAGAGGTTGCTAGTAGAATTGCAGTAAATCAACCATTCAAATCATTATGAAGCTGTGTGTAGTCTGTGGTCAGTCAAACAAACGGGCTTCCACATGCATAAATTGTCATTTTTGTGGAAATTGGTGTCACGCCCCTTGTGCAGATATCCAAGAACTAGCTACAAGCAGTATTAAAACAGGGAAGTGTTTTTGGGTATGCCCAAATGAGATAAATCTGTGGACTAAAATCACAAGGGTATTAAAAGAGGTCAACATCAAAGCTGCTTTCATAGAAAACCTGGAAGCTTTCTACAACAGATGGGAACATAAAAAGTCTGGGCTGAATGGTACTGCCCTTGATACTGGCCATGTAGTCAGAAACTGTAAGGCTGGAGATGATGTCCTGGTAGTCAGTAAATGGGGGGCTGATAGTGCTGTCCTGGGAGACAGTAATGGTGAACCTGGAGGTGCTGTCCTGGGAGACAGAAATGGTGAAGCTGGAGGTGCTGTCCTGGGAGACAGTAATGGTGAAGCTGGAGATGCTGTCCTGGGAGACAGTAATGGGGAAGCTGGAGAAGCTGTCCTGGGAGACAGTAATGGTGAAGCTAGAGATTTTGTCCAGGTAGTCGGGAATTATACGCAGGAAGGAATACATATAAATGACCTCATAGGGGACAGGAGCCATAGTAGGGAAACAAGTGTAGTCAAAGATAAGATAAAACCAATATTGCAAACTAGAAATACTGCAGGAAATAGCAAACAAGAGGACTCCACTAGCAATAGTGAGGATATACTACCAAAAACAACTGGTGGGAGCTCCATTGTTGGTGCTAGGGAGGATAGAAGTAAGACAGGGAAACATGCACCAACAGGGAATACAGTCACAGAAACCCAAGGCAAACGGAAACCAAGCCTGTGCACATACTATGCACTCGGTATCTGCTGGCATGGGAAATCTGGAAAAACAGATGGGACGTGCAACTATGACCACCCTAGAAAATGCCATGCCCATATGACAACAGGAAAATGCAAACTCCCTTCCTGTAAGCTTTTTCACCCTGAACTGTGTACCTCTTCAGTACAGGAAAGACTGTGCTATAACTTAAATTGCCAGGCATACCATCTAAAGGGGACAAAAAGATACAAAACATCCAGGCCATGGGATAACCTGGGTAGCCAGAGCCACTCAAGAGGGAGAGGTTTTTTAGTGCCAGGAAGGAAAAAAAACTGGCAGGGAATGGCAGAAATCGTACACCAAATCCAGTCATTCCTGGAGTGGAACCACAGTCGATGGCCTCCACTCCAAACCAACAGATACAGATACTAATGCCGGAAAAAAAATCCCCCCCCAGTACCAACAATACCACCAGTCCGATAACATTCTTCTTTGCAAATATACAGGGTCTAAAGCCAGCAACAAACAACAAAATACCTTTCATCCGTGGTCTGCTTGCAGAGGCAAAGGCAATGTTCGCGGCTTTCACTGAGACCCACATAAAGGATCACTTGGACAACGAAATATGGATCCCAGGTTACAACCTATACAGATGTGACAGAGTGAACAGGCAAAAGGGGGGGGGGGTTGGCCTGTACATTGCAGAGTCACTTGTTTGCACAGAACTGCTAAATGCCTCAAATGATGTAGTGGAAGTTTTAGCAGTAAAGGTCGAGAACCAAAACCTAGTCATTGTGGTAGTCTACAAGCCTCCGGATGCAACATCCCAGCAATTCCAGGAACAGCTGTTAAAAATTGACCACTGTCTGGAAAACCTTCCAGCTCCTGCACCCAACATCTTGCTCCTGGGGGATTTCAACTTAAGGCACCTAAAATGGAGGAATATAGCAAATAATATTGTTGCAGTAATGACACCAGGAGGCAGCTCTGATGAAAACTCACACTCACGCGAGCGTTTAAATGTCTGCACAAAATTCAATTTAAACCAGCAAATAATAGAGCCTACTAGACTGGAGAATACACTAGACCTCATCTTCACTAACAATGATGATCTGATAAGAAATGTCACCATATCAAAAACAATATACTCAGATCACAACATAATTGAGGCTCAGTCATGTATGCGCGGAGCCCCAGACTGACATAATGAGATTAGTCACAAGGGAGCATTCACCAAATTCAACTTCAATAACAAAAACATAAAGTGGGACCAAGTAAACCAAGTCCTAACCGATATAAGCTGGGAAGATATACTAAGCAACACAGACCCTAACTTATGCCTAGAACAGATTAACTCGGTGGCACTCGATGTATGCACAAGGCTTATTCCTCTAAGAAAAAGGAGGAGTAGATGTAAAACAGAAAGAGACAGACGCTCCCTTTACAGGCGACGGAAAAGAATAACAGAGCGGCTAAAAGAGGTCAATATATCTGAAATGCGTAGGGAGACACTGGTCAGAGAAATAGCAAGCATCGAACTTAAGCTAAAAGAATCCTTTAGGAGTCAGGAATCGCGGGAAGAACTAAAAGCCATAAATGAAATCGAAAGAAACCCAAAGTATTTCTTCTCCTATGCCAAATCAAAATCGAGAACAACGTCCAGTATTGGGCCCCTACTTAAACAAGATGGGTCCTACACAGATGACAGCAAGGAAATGAGTGAACTACTCAAGTCCCAATATGACTCAGTTTTTAGCAAGCCGCTAACCAGACTGAGAGTCGAAGATCAAAATGAATTTTTTATGAGAGAGCCACAAAATTTGATTAACACAAGCCTATCCGATGTTATCCTGACGCCAAATGACTTCGAACAGGCGATAAATGACATGCCCATGCACTCTGCCCCAGGGCCAGACTCATGGAACTCTGTGTTCATCAAAAACTGCAAGAAGCCCCTATCACGAGCCTTTTCCATCCTATGGAGAGGGAGCATGGACACGGGGGTCGTCCCACAGTTACTAAAAACAACAGACATAGCCCCACTCCACAAAGGGGGCAGTAAAGCAACAGCAAAGAACTACAGACCAATAGCACTAACATCCCATATCATAAAAATCTTTGAAAGGGTCCTAAGAAGCAAGATCACCACCCATCTAGAAACCCATCAGTTACACAACCCAGGGCAACATGGGTTTAGAACAGGTCGCTCCTGTCTGTCTCAACTATTGGATCACTACGACAAGGTCCTAAATGCACTAGAAGACAAAAAGAATGCAGATGTAATATATACAGACTTTGCAAAAGCCTTCGACAAGTGTGACCATGGCGTAATAGCGCACAAAATGCGTGCTAAAGGAATAACAGGAAAAGTCGGTCGATGGATCTATAATTTCTTCACTAACAGAACACAGAGAGTAGTCGTCAACAGAGTAAAGTCCGAGGCAGCTACGGTGAAAAGCTCTGTTCCACAAGGCACAGTACTCGCTCCCATCTTGTTCCTCATCCTCATATCCGACATAGACAAGGATGTCAGCCACAGCACCGTGTCTTCCTTTGCAGATGACACCCAAATCTGCATGACAGTGTCTTACATTGCAGACACTGCAAAGCTCCAGGCGGACATCAACCAAATCTTTCAGTGGGCTGCAGAAAACAATATGAAGTTCAACGATGAGAAATTTCAATTACTCAGATATGGTAAACATGAGGAAATTAAATCTTCATCAGAGTACAAAACAAATTCTGGCCACAAAATAGAGCGAAACACCAACGTCAAAGACCTGGGAGTGATCATGTCGGAGGATCTCACCTTCAAGGACCATAACATTGTATCAATCGCATCTGCTAGAAAAATGACAGGATGGATAATGAGAACCTTCAAAACTAGGGAGGCCAAGCCCATGATGACACTCTTCAGGTCACTTGTTCTATCTAAGCTGGAATATTGCTGCACACTAACAGCACCTTTCAAGGCAGGTGAAATTGCTGACCTAGAAAATGTACAGAGAACTTTCACGGCGCGCATAACGGAGATAAAACACCTCAATTATTGGGAGCGCTTGAGGTTCCTATACCTGTATTCCCTGGAATGCAGGAGGGAGAGATACATGATTATATACACCTGGAAAATCCTAGAGGGACTAGTACCAAACTTGCACACGAAAATCACTCACTACGAAAGCAAAAGACTTGGCAGACGATGCACCATCCCCCCAATGAAAAGCAGGGGTGTCACTAGCAGGTTAAGAGACCATACAATAAGTGTCAGGGGCCCGAGACTGTTCAACTGCCTCCCAGCACACATAAGGGGGATTACCAACAGACCCCTGGCAGTCTTCAAGCTGGCACTGGACAAGCACTTAAAGTCAGTTCCGGATCAGCCGGGCTGTGGCTCGTACGTTGGTTTGCGTGCAGCCAGCAGCAACAGCCTGGTTGATCAGGCTCTGATCCACCAGGAGGCCTGGTCACAGACCGGGCCGCGGGGACGTTGACCCCCGGAACTCTCTCCAGGTAAACTCCAGGTAAACTGTCCACAATACTACCATACCTGTGTCTGGCTTCTGACACAAGCATGCCACAATTGATGCTTAATGAGTTGAGAGCATTTATGGATGACAGAGAATCAGTTACAATTAAACTGTCAATCTTTGATACATAGATGCATTTCAGTGCAAGGAGTATGGCAAACAGTTCTGTCTGAAGGGTAGAGGCCCAATTATTGATGCATGCTCCAATTTCTTTAAGAGAGCCATCACTCTGTACGACAACAGCAGCACTACCAGCTGCACCAGTGGATTGGTGAACAGAACCATCAACGTAAATAATTTGCGAGAGTGTGTGCTGTGTGACTAAGTTATCAATACAGCTTAAGGATGACTGATCTTTTTACATAATATACAAAATATTCTGAACATTAAAACAACTTATCTCCTCTACGAACTTATATGATTTATATGACTGATATTTCATTAACATATTTCACTCTCAACACTGTTATTGTATATCACTTTTATGTATTCTGATGAGTTTATAACTAAAATATTTCTTGAAACATTAAACACTAACATGTTTTATCTCCTGAATGTTCTCGTGCATGTCTCACAAGACTGCTTTTTTGACAAAAGCATTTCAGACACTCAGAGCACTGATGGGGTTTATCTCCTGTATGTACTCTCATATGAGTCACAAGACTTCTTTTTTCAGTGAAACATTTCAGACACTCTGAACATTGATATGGTTTATCTCCTGTATGTACTCTCATATGTGTGGATTTTTTGACAAGACTTCATTTTTTTATCAGTACTCTCATATGAAAAGATTTCAGACACTCTGAACATTGATATGGTTTATCTCCTGTATGTACTCTCATATGTGACACAAGATGGCTTTTTTGACTAAAACATTTAAGACACTCTGAACATTGATATGGTTTATCTCCTGTATGTACTCTCATATGAGTCACAAGACTTCTTTTTTCAGTAAAACATTTCAGACACTCTGAACATTGATATGGTTTATCTCCTGTATGTACTCTCATATGAGTCACAAGACTTCTTTTTTCAGTAAAACATTTCAAACACTCTGAACACTGATATGGTTTATCTCCTGTATGTACTCTAATATGTGACACAAGATGGCTTTTTCGACTAAAACATTTAAGACACTCTGAACATTGATATGGTTTATCTCCTGTATGTACTCTCATATGAGTCACAAGACTTCTTTTTTCAGTGAAACATTTCAGACACTCTGAACATTGATATGGTTTATCTCCTGTATGTACTCTCATATGAGCCACAAGATTTCTTTTTTCAGTAAAACATTTCAGACACTCTGAACATTGATATGGTTTATCTCCTGTATGTACTCTCATATGTGACACAAGATGGCTTTTTTGACTAAAACATTTCAGACACTCTGAACATTGATATGGTTTATCTCCTGTATGTACTCTCATATGTCTCACAAGATTACTTTTCAGACTAAAACATTTCAAACACTCTGAACATTGATGTGGTTTATGTTCTTTATCTTTCTCCATATTTTTTAAATAAAGATATTTCATTTAAAATATTTTAGTCATACAACAGTGGTATAGTTAACCTTCCTTGTGTACTCACATGTCTATTTCAAGAATTTTTTTAATTTTTTAGGACACTGAGCACAGTTTTTCTTATGAACATATTCCCATGTTAAGATATATTCAGGAAAACTTTTTCTACTTATGAGCAACAATAAAGTTTATATTGTGTGTTAAAAGACTATTATAATTTTTATTTTGTGTCACAAGATTAATATATGTACTAGAACACTGCAGATACACTCAACAACATTTGTATTATTATTTTCTTTTGTGTTCATTAAATAGATTTTTCTGAAAATTATTACAGTTTTAGTAACTTGTATTGATGTATTAACTGCAATGGATATTTAGATAGAATTCCCAATATCAAAAACAAAATTGTTTAATTAGCAATACTTGGCAAGTCACAAATTCACAAGAATAACAGGTGTTGCCTTGAAGTACTGAAGATATAGTGTCTGGCAAGACACAACCTGCAGTTGTTGTTCAAGACACACTGGTGCTTCTTGAAGTACTGAAGATATAGTGTCTGGCAAGACACAACCTGCAGTTGTTGTTCAAGACACACTGGTGCTTCTTGAAGTACTGAAGATATAGTGTCTGGCAAGACACAACCTGCAGTTGTTGTTCAAGACACACTGGTGCTTCTTGAAGTACTGAAGATATAGTGTCTGGCAAGACACAACCTGCAGTTGTTGTTCAAGACACTTACACTGGTGCTTCTTGAAGTACTGAAGATATAGTGTCTGGCAAGACACAACCTGCAGTTGTTGTTCAAGACACACTGGTGCTTCTTGAAGTACTGAAGATATAGTGTCTGGCAAGACACAACCTGCAGTTGCTGTTCAAGACACACTGGTGCTTCTTGAAGTACTGAAGATATAGTGTCTGGCAAGATACAACCTGGTAGTAAGACACACTGGTGCTTCTTGAAGTACTGAAGATACAAGACACAACCTGCAGTCAGACAATATGCTTCTTGAAGTACTGTTGTTCAAGACACTTACACTGGTGCTTCTTGAAGTACTGAAGATATAGTGTCTGGCAATACACAACCTGGTAGTCTTCCACAAAATACTTCTGCAATATCAGTTGTTCAAGACACACTGGTGCTTCTTGAAGTACTGAAGATATAGTGTCTGGCAAGACACAACCTGGTAGTCTTCCACAAAATACTTCTGCAATAAAAACCTGAGTCAGAATAGTACAATATTTCACAATTACCAACACAACATACAGAACAAGAAAATAATTTTTTCTATTATCACATGTTTCACTAAATAAAATTGTCACTTTTAACCCATTCACTGTCAGTCCCATGATACAGTATTAGGGCTTAGAAACCAGTGTTGATCCTGTAATACTACTCCAAAATTATAGTGGCTTCCAGTCTTGCAGGAGATAACTGGTAGGCCTACATATGAGAGAATGGGTCTGATTGGTCAGTATGCATAGCATAAAGAAAAAATCCTACAGCACTAGGTGCATGAGAAAAAAACTGGGACCATGTTTTGGTTTAAAACAGCAAATTTGCAGTGTATTTTTGTATGGTATTTATGGCTGTATTCTCCTAGGTAGTAGGTTGGTAGACATCAACCGCCCAGGGAGGTACTACTGTCCTGCCAAGTGAGTGTAAAACTGAAACCTGTAAATGTTTTACATGATGGTAGGATTGCTGGTGTCTTTTTTCTGTCTCATAAACATGCAAGAGTTCAGGTACATCTTGCTACTTCTTCTTACACTTAGGCCACACTACACATACATGTACAAGCATATATATACACACCCCCCTGGGTTTTCTATTTTCTTTCTAGTTCTTGTCTTGTTTATTTCCTCTTATCTCCATGAGGAAGTGGAACAGAATTCTTCCTCTGTAAGCCATGCGTGTTGTAAGAGGCGACTAAAATGCTGGGAGCAAAGGGCTAGTAACCCCTTCTCCTGTATAAATTACTAAATTTAAAAAGAGAAACTTTCGTTTTTCTTTTTGGGCCACCCTGCCTCAGTGGGATACGGCCGGTTTGTTGAAAGAAAAGATTTATGGTTGTATTCTCATTTTTCTTCATGTCATTTGAAAGAATGGGAGATATATTACAGAAATAGAGACGATTTTTGAATTGTTAACAGACAAAAAGTAGCTTGAAAGTGAGCTCAAATTACTGGAAGTGTTCGAGTTTTGACGATGTTCAGGAATAAACAAATCATGTCACACATCCAATACACATCAACTGGTTGGACTAATATGCTTTCACAAATGCACTGATATTATTTATATTATTTTTTACAATAATGCAGTAGTTTGCATAACAATAAATTTTATATTTTTTTGTGAATAAAAATTCAATATGGAAAGCAAACATAATATAAAAGTGGCCTGGAGACATGACTAATGAACAAACAAAATGCTATTTTAGTGCTAGGTATGAGAGCTTTGTTTATTATAGGCCCAATTTTGAAATATTGGCCTTTCTTGAATTTTGTATGAAATTGGCCAAATTACCAATTTCTCATCACTTTATTGGGTAGAAGAAAAGGAGTTTTAATGAAACTGCTATAAGCTTGATCAAATGGAACAATGGAGTAATATTATACTCAAATAAAGCTTAAACTGACAAGGGTCATGCTGCGCTGAAGGGCAGAAAATAGTGCTGGGGATATATAAACAGCTAGGTGGAGAGGGGATCAGAGGTGAGGGGAGAAAAGGGCTGGAAGAGACACAAGGGGCTATTTGTCAAAGTTTGTATAGTAAAGCAGCTGCTGACAAAAAGTAAAAATGTGATTGTAAGTCAAAGGCAGAGCCATCTGTAAGAAGGGAAGATAAGGTAAGAGCGACAGGGCAGTGGTGTCAGTGGAGGTAACTCCTGCAAATTTGCTTGTAAACCAGACAATCCACAAGAAAGTGATGAACTGAAATAGGGACCTGACAAGCCTTGTAGAGAGGGACAGGATGTCGTTCCATTGAAGGTAGGAAATCACTTCTCTGTTCTTCAGAATGAGTGTACTTCAGTAGCCAGTGAAGGTAAAGGTACTACTTCCCCTGCTAATAGAGGTAAGTAAATTCTTGTTGTTGGTGACTCACAGCTAAAATATATGGACTGTGCTTTCTGTAATATGAATAAGAAGGTGAGAGAGTGTGCATCACTGGGGCTGGTGTTGGTGACATAGTCAACAGGTTGGATAATATGTCAGGTAATGGGAACAAGCCCATTATCTGTTACAGTGCTGGTGGAAATGATGTTGGGAAGGGTAGGAGAAAAGAGCTGCTAGATAAGTACAGGTCAGCTTTGGATTTAGTTAGGGCTAAGGGAGGTACCCCAGTCATATGTAGCATCTTGCTAAGAAGGGGTGTGGGCAATGAATGGTTATCTAAGGCAATTGGTGTAAATTGCTGACTGGACAGATACTGCAAGGAACTTGCAATTCCATTCATTGGCAACTGGAACAACTTTTATGGCAAACATGATATGTATACAAGGGATCAGGTACATCTTTCTGGGGCAGGACCATTGCTGACATATCTAAGATTTTAAACTGATAGAAGATAGAGGTATGGGTGTGTGTGGAAAACAGTCAAGTTGCAATGCTAGGGTTGAAAACACTAAATGTTTAAAAGACATTCATCATAAAATTACAAATAGAGACAATGGATCAGGTCAGCAAAGGGAGACAGCAGAAGGCAGCCAATTTCACACAAATTTCAAAAGATGCCAATTTCCAAATAGGGTCCAGAATAAACAAGAAAGACATTCCTGGCACTAAAATGACATTTCCTCTAGTCATTAGTCACGTCTCAAGGCCCCTCTTATATTCTTTTGCTTTCCACTTTGAATTTTTATTCTCACAAAAAATATAAGATTTACTGTTATGCAGACTACTGCATTAGTGTAAAAAATGGTATAAATATTATTGGTGCACTTGTAAAAGAATATTAGACTCACCAGTTGACGTGTATTGCACGCTTGGCACGATTTGTTTACTTTTGAAGTTTGGTAAAAATCGAACATTTCTGCTACTTTGAGCTCAATTTCAAGGCACCTTTCATTGTAAAACCAGTCAAAATCATCTCAATTTCTGTAATATGTCTTCCATTCTATAAAATGAGACCAAGAAAACTAGAATACAACAATAAATACCATACGAAAATACACTGCAAAGTCGCCGATTTATTAAAAAAAAATGGTCAAAGTTTTTTTTTTCTCATTATGCACTGTGTGCTGCAGGATTTTTTTTAGACTGTGCACACTGACCACATAGACCCATTCATTCATATGAAGGCCTACCAGCTTTCTCCCACTAGATTTGAGGCCGCTAGAATTTATGAGTACTAGTACGTCAAAAACCCCTACGCGTAAAACGTACTAGTACGACCAAAACCCTCAAAGGGTTAAGGGGATAATGTGCCAAAGAGTGATTATTATTATGTACACTTGACTGTTATTTAGCTCGGTAGTTACATTCCTGAAAATGCTGTGTTAGGTAAAAATCGAGCTAAATGAACTGAAGAGCTTATGGGAAAAATAGGGTTATGTTCCTGGGAGCCCCAAAAAAAGCCAAACAACTTTTTATAGACCAACTGGTATTACAAAAATAAAAGTGAACATGTAATTGTAGTTCATTGTCGTGATATATTACTGCTTAAGACTACAAATGCAATAGAAATAATAGTATTTCTTACTTTAACCCTTTAACAGTCCAAACGTATATATACATTCTTATGCGCAGCACCCGAAACGTATATGTAAGTTTTATTTTTCCTGCCTCCAAATTTGGCACGATTGGCCTGAGATGCCTGGTCAGCATAGAATTGGTCTTAACACTCAGTGTGCACAGTATTAAAAAATCTGTGACCACTTAGTACCTTGTGGGAGCGCCAGTTAAATTGAGCCCCAGCTAGAGCAAACAGTGTCGCAAACATCGAGAATTCACTGATGTAATGTCATATTAACACTCCTCTTTTAAGAGGAAAGTGATGTTAACCCCAACTTTATGGTTTGTCGATCTCTATCTCTGTCTCTGTCTATCTGTCTGTCTGTCTCTATCTGTCTCTGTCTCTATCTGTCTCTGTCTATCTGTGTCTGTCTCTGTCTATCTCTTTCAATCTGTCTTTGTCTATCTCTGTCTCACAGATACACATAAATACAAGTACACATAGTGTAAATTACCTAGGATAAACCCAAAATCCAGACAAAGTGCTATATCCTGCTTGAAGATGTGAGTAAATGTGATGACGCAGTCTTGTGGCTCTCTCTGACACAGAGAGCTAGACAGATAGACAGACAGACAAGGAGCTTGACAGACAAATAGACAGAGAAATGTTTGTGTACCAGCAAAAACAAAGCCAGGGCAATGCTCATCAAATTTCACCTCTAATCTTTTCTTATCAGCTGCACCCTCCTCCACCCTCTCAGCTCTTATCAGATGTTATCTCCTCTTATCATGTCATTGTCAGGAGTGGACTTTGTTTTCCATGCTTCAAGGCAACTTATTATTACCTATTATTATTATTGTTATTATGAATTCTTCTCCTCCTCTCCTCCTGCTCCTCCTCCTTCTCCTCCTCCTCCTCCTTTTTCTCTTCCTCCTCCTCCTCCTCCTTTTCCTCCTCCTCCTCCTCTTCTTCCTCCTCCTCCTCCTCCTCCTCCTCCTCCTCCTCTTCCACCTCCTCTTCCTCCTCCTAATCCTCCTCCTCCTCCTCCTCCTGTTCCTCCTTCTCCTCCTCCTCCTCCTCCTGCTCCTCCTCCTTCTCCTTCTCCTCCTCCTCCTTTTTCTCTTCGTCCTCCTCCTCCTCCTCCTTTTCCTCCTCCTCCTCCTCCTCTTCCTCCTCCTCAGGTCTCCCCTCATTCTTCGTCTAACAAGTGAATGTAACTTAAGAGTCTTCAATCTTTCTTCATAAGGAAGATTTCTAATGCTATGTATTAATTTAGTCATCCTACGCTGAATGTTTTCTAACGAATTTATGTCCATTTTGTAATACAGAGACCAGAACTGAGCTGCATAATCTAGGTGAGGCCTTACTAATGATGTATAAAGCTGCAGTATGACCTCTGGACTTCTGTTGCTTACACTTCTTGATATAAATCCCAGTAATCTATTTGCCTTATTACGTACGCTTAGGCACTGCTGTCTTGGTTTAAGGTTGCTGCTCACCATAACCCCCAAGTCCTTTTCGCAATCTGTATGGCTAAGTTCTACATCATTTAACTTATAAGTACTAGGGTTATGGGCACTCCCAAGCTTCAGAACCTTGCATTTATCTACATTGAACTGCATCTGCCACTTTTCTGACCAAGAATAGAGTTTGTTTAAATCCTCCTGAAGTTCCATAACATCTACGTTTGAATCAATTATCCTACCTATTTTTGTGTCATCGGCGAACTTGCTCATATCACTAGTAATTCCCTCATCAAGATCATTGATATATATTATAAACAACAACGGGCCCAAGACTGATCCCTGTGGAACGCCACTTGTTACAGATCCCCACTCGGATTTAACCCCATTTATGGACACTCTCTGCTTCCTGTCAGAGAGCCATGACTCGATCCACGAGAGCACTTTTCCCCCAATGCCATGAGCTGCCACTTTCTTTAACAGTCTATGGTGCGGAACTCTATCAAAAGCCTTACTAAAATCTAAGTAAATAATATCAAATTCTTTATTGTGGTCAACAGCCTCAAAAGCTTTACTGAAGAAAGTTAATAAATTAGTTAGACAAGACCGGCCTCTTGTGAATCCATGCTGAGTATCATTAATCAAGCTATGCTTATCGAGATGGCTTCTTATAATCTCAGCTATAATTGACTCTAGCAATTTGCCTACAATTGAGGTCAGGCTTATTGGGCGGTAATTTGACGGTAACGACTTGTCCCCTGTTTTAAAAATAGGAATTACATTAGCCATCTTCCACATATCAGACACTACACCTGTTTGAAGAGATAAATTAAAAATATTAGTTAATGGTTCACAGAGTTCCATTTTGCATTCCTTAAGAACCCTTGAAAAAACCTCATCAGGACCCGGCGACTTATTTTGCTTCAGTCGGTCTATCTGCTTCACAACCATCTCACTAGTGACTGTGATGTTACATAATTTATCTTCTTCTAGCCTCACTGAAAGCTCTTGACTCCTATAATGACTCCAACAACATGCTCATTGGAGAAGCCAGGTATAGATGCTCAAAAATCCAGGACAAAGGAATTAATGTACAATTGCTATGGATCCCATCACACATTGAATTACTCCTTCATGATAAAGCTGATATGTTAGCTAAGAAGGAGAATGTAGAATATAACTTTGGTATATCTGTGTCTAGCATTAGGAATTTTATTAGGAGAGAAGTAAATAATGAAAATGATTGTTATAGGAATGCAGTTAGAAGCCTGAGTAGATCTATAACCCACTATGATAACATGAACGTAGATAAGTATGTTTATGGAGCAACTTGCAATGTGAACAGACTGACTGATGTTGTAGTGGCCAGGCTTAGGCTTGGTAGCAAGTACTTCTGGCAGTTTGGGAGACACACAGATGATGATCAAACTAAATGCAAATTATGTGATCAGTCATATGGTCACTGTCTTGAACACTATGCTCTTAATTGTCTACTTATTGAGGAATACAGAGAGAGACAGTATAATAACCTATGTGACATGTCAAGATATCTTATTAATGAAAATAAGATACCAGATATACTAAGCAAATTTCCTAAATTTGCTTGTAAGAGATAAGTGAACTGTAGATAAGTAGATATAAATTCATATGTACACTGTCAACCCTTTTGAGGAACAGTTCCTAGGCCTTTTGTGTATCCATAAGCTCTTGCTCGACCATCCACAGGATGGATATGAGGTGCACAATAAACTAGCCACTTCGGTGGCAAAATCTAAAAAAAAAGAAAAGTCTGGCACGTAATATGTATTTACACTTGCTGAGGAATCAGATAAGACGATGCAGTCATGTGTAATACCTGTTGGTTCACAAGTGGCTCTCTCTGAGACAGAGAGAAAAAGAGAGACAAGCAGACAGAGAGAAAGACGTAAGCAGAGGACTAGACAGACAGATAAACAGAGCTAGACAGACAGACAGAGCCAGCCAGCCAGTCTGCCTACCTGCCAAACATGTTTTGCACATTCCAGAATTGTTTTTCTTTACTTAGGGCATAGAATATATGACATTCTGGCAGGATGACACTACAAGTGGTACCAAAATTGAAAGGGTGTTGCATAAATGTTGCACATGGGTTATTATCGAGGTTTCTGATATTTCCTCAAACGCTTGTGGCCACATCCACCTCAAAGCCACTAAACTCAGGGTCAACATCACTTTCCTCTTAAAATGGGAGTGTTAATACTACATGACATCAGTGAATCCCTGGTGTTTGCCATGTTGTTTGCTCTAGCTAGCACCTAATTGAACTGGTACTCCCACAAGAACAAAGTGGTCCTAGATTTTTTGATACTGGGAACACCAAGAGTTAAGACCCATTCTATGTTGACCAGGTATCTCAGGCCAATTGTGCCAAATTTGGAGGCAGGAAAAATAAAATGTAGATCTACATTTGGTGCACTAGCAGCAAGAACGTAAATCTATTTTGGACAGTTAAGGGGATAATGTGCCAAAGAGTGATTATTATTATGTACACTTGACTGTTATTTAGCTCGGTAGTTACATTCCTGAAAATGCTGTGTTAGGTAAAAATCGAGCTAAATGAACTGAACAGCTTATGGGAAAAATAGGGTTATGTTCCTGGGAGCCCCAAAAAAAGCCAAACAACTTTTTATAGACCAACTGGTATTACAAAAATAAAAGTGAACATGTAATTGTAGTTCATTGTCGTGATATATTACTGCTTAAGACTACAAATGCAATAGAAATAATAGTATTTCTTACTTTAACCCTTTAACAGTCCAAACGTATATATACATTCTTATGCACAGCACCCGAAACATATATGTAAGTTTTATTTTTCCTGCCTCCAAATTTGGCACGATTGGCCTGAGATGCCTGGTCAGCATAGAATTGGTCTTAACACTCAGTGTGCACAGTATTAAAAAATCTGTGACCACTTAGTACCTTGTGGGAGCGCCAGTTAAATTGAGCCCCAGCTAGAGCAAACAGTGTCGCAAACATCGAGAATTCACTGATGTAATGTCATATTAACACTCCTCTTTTAAGAGGAAAGTGATGTTAACCCCAACTTTATGGTCTGTCGATCTCTATCTCTGTCTCTGTCTATCTGTGTCTGTCTCTGTCTATCTCTTTCAATCTGTCTTTGTCTATCTCTGTCTCACAGATACACATAAATACAAGTACACATAGTGTAAATTACCTAGGATAAACCAAAAATCCAGACAAAGTGCTATATCCTGCTTGAAGATGTGAGTAAATGTGATGACGCAGTCTTGTGGCTCTCTCTGACACAGAGAGCTAGACAGATAGACAGACAGACAGGGAGCTTGACAGACAAATAGACAGAGAAATGTTTGTGTACCAGCAAAAACAAAGCCAGGGCAATGCTCATCAAATTTCACCTCTAATCTTTTCTTATCAGCTGCACCCTCCTCCACCCTCTCAGCTCTTATCAGATGTTATCTCCTCTTATCATGTCATTGTCAGGAGTGGACTTTGTTTTCCATGCTTCAAGGCAACTTATTATTACCTATTATTATTATTGTTATTATGTATTCTTCTCCTCCTCCTCTCCTCCTGCTCCTCCTGCTCCTCCTCCTTCTCCTTCTCCTTCTCCTCCTCCTCCTCCTAATTTTTCTCTTCCTCCTCCTCCTCCTCCTCCTTTTCCTCCTCCTCCTCTTCTTCCTCCTCCTCCTCCTCCACCTCCTCTTCTTCCTCCTAATCCTCCTCCTCCTCCTCCTCCTCCTTTTCCTCCTCCTCCTCTTCTTCCTCCTCCTCCTGCTCCTCCTTCTCCTACTCCTCCTTTTTCTCTTCCTCCTCCTCCTCCTCCTCCTCTTCCTCCTCCTCCTCCTCCTCTTCCTCCTCCTCCTACTCCTCCTCCAAATCCTCCTCCTCCTCCTGTTCCTCCTTCTCCTCCTCCTCCTCCTCCTCCTGCTCCTCCTCCTGCTCCTCCTCCTGCTCTTGTTCCTCCTCCTCCTCCTCCTCCTCCTCCTCCTTCTCCTCCTCCTCCTCCTTCTCCTCCTCCTTCTCCTTCTCCTCCTCCTCCTTTTCCTCCTCCTCCTCCTTTTCCTCCTCCTCCTCTTCCTCCTCCTCATCATCCTCCTCCTCCTCCTCCACATCCTCTTCCTCCTCCTAATCCTCCTCCTCTTCCTCCTTCTCCTCCTCCTTCTCCTCCTCCTCCTGCTCCTCCTCCTCCTCCTCCTTCTCCTCCTCCTCCTCCTCCTCCTCCTTCTCCTCCTCCTTCTCCTCCTCCTTCTCCTCCTCCTTCTCCTCCTCCTCCTCCTTTTCCTCCTCCTTCTCCTCCTCCTCCTCCTCCTCCTCCTCCTCCTCCTCCTCCTCATTATTATTATATACTTCCACATATCCAAAACATTGCTGGGTGTTGCAACCCCTGAATGGGTTACAATGATTATTATGTATATATATAATGTACAGTGGACCCCCGCATAACGATGGCATCACATAGCGATTAATCCGCATACCGCTTGCTTTAATCGCAAAAATTTTGCCGCGCATACCGATTAAAAACCCGCTCACCGATTTTTGTCCGAGACGCGTCCAATGTGCGCCCTCAGCCAGCCTCACATGTGCCGCCCGTGCCATTGTTTACCAGCCAGCCTCCGCGGTAACATCCAAGCATACAATCGGAATATTTCGTATTATTACAGTGTTTTCGGTGCTGTTTCTGGAAAATAAGTGACCATGGGCCCCAAGAAAGCTTCTAGTGCCAACCGTACACCAATAAGGGTGAGAATTCCAATAGAAATGAAGAAAGAGATCATTGATAAGTATGAAAGTGGAGTGCGTATCGCCGACCTAGTCAAGTTGTACAAGAAACCCCAATCAACCATCGCTACTATTGTGGGCACCAGAAAGACAATCAAGGAAGCTGTTCTTGCCAAAGGTTTAACTGTGTTTTCGAAACAAAGATTGCAAGTGATGGAAGATGTTGAGAGACTCTTATTGGTGTGGATAAATGGAAAACAGCTAGCAGGAGATAGCATCTCTCAAGCGATCATATGTGAAAAGGCTAGGAAGTTGCATGAGGATTTAATTAAAAAAATGCCTGCAACTAGTGATGATGTGAGTGAATTTAAGGCCAGCAAAGGTTGGTTTGAGAGATTTAAGAAGCGTAGTGGCATCCATAGTGTGATAAGGCATGGTGAGGCTGCCAGTTCGGACCACAAAGCAGCTGAAAAATATGTGCAGGAATTCAAGGAGTACATAGACAGTGAAGGACTGAAACCTGAACAAGTGTTTAATTGTGATGAAACAGGCCTGTTCTGGAAGAAAATGCCAAGCAGGACCTACATTACTCAGGAGGAAAAGGCACTCCCAGGACATAAGCCTATGAAAGACAGGCTTACTTTGTTGATGTGTGCCAATGCTAGTGGTGATTGCAAAGTTAAGCCTTTATTAGTGTATCACTCTGAAACTCCCAGAGCGTTCAGGCAAAAGAATGTCCTCAAGGATAATTTGTGTGTGCTGTGGAGGGCAAACAGTAAGGCATGGGTCACTAGGGACTTTTTCTATAACTGGTTACACCATGCATTTGCCCCCAATGTGAAAGATTACCTAACTGAAAAGAAATTAGAACTTAAGTGCCTCCTGGTGTTAGACAATGCCCCTGGTCATCCTACAGACGTGGCAGAGCGACTTTATGGGGACATGAGCTTCATTAAGGTGAAGTTTTTGCCTCCTAATACCACTCCTCTCCTGCAGCCCATGGACCAGCAGGTTATTGCAAACTTCAAAAAACTGTACACAAAAGCTCTGTCTGAAAGGTGCTTTGTAGTGACCTCAGAAACTCAACTGACTCTAAGAGAGTTTTGGAGAGAGCACTTTAATATCCTCAATTGTGTAAACCTTATAGGTAAGGCTTGGGAGGGAGTGACTAAGAAGACCTTGAACTCTGCTTGGAAGAAACTGTGGCCAGAATGTGTAGACAAAAGGGATTTTGAAGGGTTTGAGGCTAACCCTGAGAGGATTATGCCACTTGAGGAATCCATTGTGGCATTGGGAAAGTCCTTGGGGTTGGATGTTAGTGGGGAGGATGTGGAAGAGTTGGTGGAGGAGGACAATGAAGAACTAACCACTGATGAGCTGATAGATCAACTTCAAGAGCAAGAGGCCAGACCTGAGGAAACTGGTTCAGAGGAGGGGAGAGAGAAATTGAAGAAGTTGCCTACTACAAAGATTAAAGAAATCTGTGCAAAGTGGCTTGAAGTGCAAACCTTCATGGATGAAAATCACCCTCACACAGCTATTGCAAGCCGTGTTGGCAACCTGTACACTGACAATGTTGTGAAACACTTTAGGGAAGTCATAAAGGAACGAGAGGTACAGGCCACTATGGACAGATATGTTGTGCGAAAGAAGTCCAGTGACTCTGAAGCTGGTCCTAGTGGCATTAAAAGAAGAAGGGAAGTAACCCCAGAAAAGGACTTGCCACCTCAAGTCTTAATGGAAGGGGATTCCCCTTCTAAACACTAACACTCTCTCTCCCCTCCTCCCATCCCATCAATCATCACCAGATCTTCAATAAAAGTAAGTGTCATGTAAGTGTGCATGCCTTTTTCAGTTTGTGTGTATTAAAATTAACATTTCATGTGGTAAAAAAATTTTTTTTTCATACTTTTGGGTGTCTTGCACGGATTAATTTTATTTCCATTATTTCTTATGGGGAAAATTCATTCACATACCGATTATTTCGCATACCAATGACCCCTCTTGCACGGATTAAAATCGTTATGCGGGGGTCCACTGTATATTATCTTTTCATATAATTTTATATTGCTTATATTTGCGATAATAGCTAAATCGTAAATATATTGCTTTATATTGTTATTTGACGTAGCTTATGTTGTGAGGTAGGATGAAACTTATTATGTGCTCAGTTCAAGTCTTGATTGTCTAACTACTGTAATTATCGCTCTTTGCTCGTTAGACTGCCGGCTTCTCGTTGTTACTGAGCAGTGCTGTCCACGGAGCTATCACGTGATCGAGGGGGGGGTGTCCTCACCTCGTCGGAAGTATTCAGTCTGCTCTAGACTCGCTTGGTGGTTGGACAGATTGTCTGTCTCATTATTCTTGTTAGTTCTGTAGAACTCTGTTCACAGAACATTGTATAGACTTAGTGATTTTCGACGTTGTACTGAGGTTGTGTGTCACAGACACTCTGAGCATCTCAGGTCCTTAGCTATAGCTTCTGACCTAATTTTGTACTGGTTGCTGTGTATTGTCACAGTCAGGGTTTTTCCTATGCTGAACTTAGATTCAGTAGTATGGGAGTTTTGTAACTTTTGTGGAGGATCTGCTGATGGTCCCTACTTAGTCGTTATATTATCTCCTTGATCCTGATTGTGTCGCAGTCGCTTGTTATATGGCTATTGGGCTTAGCATTCTTTTCATTGTTCAAGCAGACTGTTGTGGTTACCAGTCGGTCAAGAAGTTATTTATGTGAGGACTTTGTCAGTCACTTGTTCAAGTCTAGTCGAGTCGTGAGACATAGTGAACTACTTAGAGCACTTACACGCATACACAAACTTGCTTGTACATATTTGCAATATCTTATTAAATATTAATGTACCAGACGGTACTTAAGAATTATAAATGTGATATGTGCTTTCAGCACAATAATATTGAACTCAAGAGATTGATTTTATTTTGATTGCTGTGATTAATTTAATTTGATAATATACCTCTAGACAACTTAATGATTAATAAATTTATTAAATTTTAATTTCTCTAGTTAGTAGCCTACCAGTTGTAATCCTGAAGCACTATTGAATCTTAATGAATTCTAATGGATAATTGGACAAGGATACTGACTACTTCTTACGAAAACCCAGTAACAGGCTGGATGCTAGAAGGGTAGTCCTTTCTAGTATTCACTGGAGATCTCTAAGCTTTTAGAATCGCATTTTTTGTAACAAATGGGGGCCTGTCCGGGAGGCTCTTAATCCAAGGTGTTGGAGAAATTGTCCAGTTTGACATACTAGTAACTCTATGGTCAAACACTTTGAGTACTTTCCTAATCTGAAGACTTTGAGTTTTGTCTTGTACAACATACCAGGTGGATGTATGTACCTGACTGAGTCTCTTGATCCAAGGAGATGGAAATACTGTTTATGAGTTCTAGCTCTAAGACAACCAACACCAAAATTCCTATTAGGATTATAGTTTCCCATAATCACTCTCTCGTAGTACAATTATTTTTGTGATGTATGCCAAAGTGAAACAGTTAATTGATACTCTGACTTTGTCTGAGTTAAGTACATTAAAACTTCAGACGTGTTGGCAAGTAGCCAAGTATCTCGGTATGACGTATAACAGGAATTACACAGCTGAAACTGTCAGAGCATTAATTAAAGATATATTGTTTCCTGCTCATACAGAGATGTCTGATTATGATTCAGATTCTGAAAGCCTAGTGTCACAATTAGGAAGTATGGCTCTATTTGAAGTTGAAGAAAGAGCAACTAGAGCAGAAGTGAGCCTAGTGTCTGAGCCTAGTGTAGATCAGTTCTCGCTCGCTCCTTCCTTCACTGACACAATAGTACAGAGTATAGCTGGTAGTATGACACAGCCTAATACTAGTACAGTGTATGCTACACCTCTATTTACTTATCCTAGACCAGATCTAGACATTCTAGAGATGTATAACTTGTTACCTGTAAGTTATCAAAGAGCATTTCGTACGTTACAACGACGACAAGATCAAACTTGTGTAGAGTTTGCTCGTGAGAAAAAAGTTGCATTTGAGAGATGGTGTAGAGCTGCTAAATGTAACAACTATGACAGCCTTGTTCAGTTGTTACTACATGAAGAGTTTAACAACTGTATGTCTGCTGACATACAAGAATATCTGATCGATCATACTACCTCGGATATTCTGGAAACTGCAGCATTAGCAGACAATTACGAGATTTCTCACAAATTTGTACGTACTAAAACACAAAAAAACAAGGTAACTAAAAACTGTCCTAGAAGTTGGCAACCTAAATCAGCTGCTCATTGCCGGCCTGATGTACCTGCTACTGTAACTTCTCGTACCTTTACCAGGAAAACTCACAATCCTGAATCTGTCTCTGTGGCTAAACAGAAATCTGATATCGAGAAGAAGAAAGTTAAATGTACCTATTGTAACAGAAAAGGACATACTAGAGAGTATTGCTATAAGTTAGAAAGAGATACGAGAAACAGTCGTGCGGCTGGCGCCCCCACTCAAGTCGTATCCTCTTCCGAGCAACAAAGGCACTAAAATCCTATCAATTCCTCTTATCCTACTGTTTTAGATAATGTTACTCAGGATAGATGACTAGCGTCAGAAAGTGTATCTGATGAAAAGATTCGTTCAGCGATGAGTCCTTACTTTTCAAGAGGCAGAATAGGATTTGACGAATCACATCTGACTGAGATAATTACTTTCAGAGACACTTGCAGTTATCTCACCTTATTAAGAGAAGATGTACTGCCCATAACTGAT
Source organism: Cherax quadricarinatus (assembly GCF_038502225.1). NCBI lineage: Eukaryota > Metazoa > Arthropoda > Malacostraca > Decapoda > Parastacidae > Cherax > Cherax quadricarinatus. The sequence goes on along the minus strand of NW_027196530.1, from coordinate 43,568 downwards.
GATACCTATTGTAAGATAGATGTATTGTTAGAAGCCTATGGTGGGGCTGTTATAAAAGTACCTCTTCACAAAGTTTATATTCAAACAAGCTATTATACTGGTTATATTTCAGTGGGTATATCCAGTGGTGTATTTCCCATCAGGTCAGTGGACTTGTTGATAGGGAACGATATCCTTCATGCTGGTATATGTAAAGAACCACTTGTGATTGAAAATAACACTGATGATAATTTTGCCATTGAAGCTTGTAGAGAGAAGCCTATTTTATTTCCTCTCAGTGCAATTACTAGAGCTATGTCAAAGATTCAACAACCATCCTTGTCTCCTGTTGAGTTAGTTGATGACAATGATTTGGGCTTGAATATGTTGTTTAGTGACACTCTGCGCCCAGGGTCATTAACATTGACTCCCCCTGGTCATCAACCTAGTCAGGACACAACTGACGTTAAATTTCTAACTCATGATGATTTAATCAAGGATCAGTTTGTTGATCAGTCACTGGAAAGACTGAGAGATATAGCAGTTACTGAGAGTGAAGCAAAGGATCTTGATAATTGTTACTATTATAGTAATGGTGTACTGATGGAGAAAAATACATGTAAGTTGTCAGCTGATAGTGTTTCCACCACAGTCAAGCATTTCGTAGTGTTACCAGTTACATTTCGTGAACAAGCCATTGATTTTGCTCACAATAGTCCCATAGGAGGACATTTGGGTGTCAAGAAGACACTCGGTAAACTGGCAAAACATTTTACTTGGCCAAAGATGAAGGAAACAGTAGCTGATCATGTGCGACGTTGCCACGTGTGTCAAGTGACAGGCAAGCCAGCGCACACACCTCCACCTGCGCCTCTCATTCCTATCACCGTGCATGGTGAACCATTCTCACGTCTTATTATTGATTGTGTTGGTCCTTTGCCTAGAACCAAACTAGGAAACCAATACTTATTTACTATTATGGACGCTGCAACACGCTATCCTGAAGCTATTCCTATGAGAAAAATTAATGCTCGTGCTATTGTGAGAGCGCTGATGAAATTTTTCTCCCAGGTTGGATTGCCACGAGAGATACAATCAGATCAGGGATCTAACTTCACTTCTAAGATCTTTCGAGAAGCATTATCCCACCTAGGAATAAAGTCTGTACTTTCAACCAGTTATCATCCACAGTCACAAGGGGCTCTAGAGAGATTTCATCAGACACTGAAGTCCATGATGAGAGCTTATTGTGAACATTTTTCTAGAGACTGGGATGAGGGTATACCTTTTCTTCTGTTCACTATGAGAGAAAGTAAGCAAGAAAGTCTCGGATTTAGTCCGTTTGAATTAATATTCGGACACCAAGTGTGTGGTCCTCTCACAGTGTTAAAAGACGTGTGGACAGGAAAATCAAATCCATCATTGAGTACTTCACCTTCATTAATGCAGCAACATTTGACAGCCGCTAGAGAGCTAGCTTCGAAAAACCTAGTTTCAGCCCAAGCTAGAATGAAGCAACATTATGACAAGCGTGCTGTCTCTCGTTCTTTTAAAGCACAAGATAAGGTGATGGCTCGGAAATTAGTACCAGGTCATGCTCTACAAGCCAGGTATGATGGTCCCCTGGAAGTAGTGAAAAGGCTTAGCGACGTAAATTATTTGGTACGTACGCCTGGGAAAAAGAAATCTAATCATGTGTACCATGTTAACCAGCTTAAGGCATACTACGCTAGTCCTCTACCTACTACTTCTATTCTTCCTAGGACAGAGGAAGAAAACGTCAGTCTACCTGACATCTCTAGAGGTATAGAGGTTCGTTTAGAAAATTCAGTGACTCTACAATCACTAGACGATTTTCTTAGTAACCTTGGGAGTGATAAAGCTGGTGATATTAAAAACATGATTTTGCATTTCCCTGAATTGTTCGGTGATGTTCCTAAACGTTGTACTCTGGGTGTACATGACGTTGATGTACAGGGAGCATCACCCATTAAGCAATCACCATATAGGATGAGTCCAACAAAGCATAAAGCATTGAGAGAAGAGGTTGATTTTCTGTTATCTCACGGACTTATTGAGCGCAGTAAAAGTCCATGGGCATCTCCCTGTATTTTAGTGCCTAAACCTGACGGTAGTTTCAGGATGTGCACTGATTACAGGAAAGTGAACTCTGTCACCTTGCCTGATGGTTATCCTCTACCTCGCATTGACGACCTTATTGACCGTGTGTCAGGAGCCCAGTTTGTCAGCCGTTTAGATCTCTTACGAGGCTATTATCAAGTCCCGCTTACTGAATGTGCTCAAGAAATATCTGCTTTTACTGTTCAAGATGGATTGTTTAACTACCTCATCACCCCCTTCAGCCTATGTAACGCGGCTTCTTCATTCCAACGTATAATGAACGAGTTGACCCACAACTTAGAAGGAGTAGAAGCCTACCTTGACGACTTAGTGGTGTACAGTGACGAGTGGGAACAGCACTTGACGCGTCTCAGAGCATTGTTTGAGAGACTGGCGCACTACAACTTCACTGTCAACTTAGCCAAATGTAGTTTTGGTCAAGCCAAGATTACCTATCTAGGCTTTTGTATCGGCCAAGGTGAGGTTGCTCCTATTGAGGCTAAGGTTCGTGCAATTTCTGAATTTCCAGTGCCACAGGATAGGAAAGAAGTACAGAGATTCCTGGGTATGGCAGGATATTATCGCAGGTTCTGTCCAAACTTTTCTCAGAGTGCAGCTCCTCTCACTGAGCTTACTAGTAGCAAAGTTCAGTTCACCTGGACTAGAGATTGTTCAGACTCGTTCAAAAGGTTGAAACGTTTGCTCTCCTCTGTTCCTGTGTTGAAAAGTCCTAATTTCAATCTTCCCTTCTTTTTACATATAGATGCGAGTGGCTATGCAGTGGGTGCTGTGCTGCTCCAACAGTCAACATCCACTGATATTCTCCATCCTATATGTTACTATTCATCTAAGCTTAAATGACACCAGAAAAATTATGCCACTATTGAGAAAGAGGCTCTAGCTCTTGTGGTGTCCTTGGAACATTTTGACGTGTATTTGGACACTTCCCCATTTAAAATTAACGTTTTTTCTGACCACAATCCACTCACTTATATAAATACTATGAAGAGTAGAAATGCTAGGATCATGAGGTGAGCTCTCAGAATCCAACCTTATTCCATTAGTATAAAACACATAAGTGGTCATTGTAATGTAATTGCTGACGCTCTGTCACGTCCTTAATAATTATCAGTTACATTAAATTAACGTAATTTTATGCCCAAATACCTTTTGTTACTTGCTATGTCAAATTCAGTAAAGTAACGTAATCCCTCCAGCCCATATTAACTATGTATACTCATGTCTAATTATTATATTTATATATTCACAGTATTGTTGTGTATGAGGAGGAGACAAGCTGAGTGTTGAGTGGGTAGTGTGGTGTGGGTGATGTACTGCGTGACGCAACACTGTCCTGTCGCAGCCCCCCCCCCCTCACTACACACCTTAAGCTGTTTCATACTCAGATGTCCATACTGCATAGCATTCCACAACCACTACTTAAGAGTGGAATGCAGTCTCCTCTACTATGATCGAGCCTCAGTGCCCTGCTCGTCTACGCTATCCTGTCTCTACACTGATGTATATAACGACGAGTATGCAGAGATACGATACTGTGTACTGCCCTAGTACTAGGGGCATATCCTAGTGACGGACGCTGTGAAATTGTAGTGGTGCTTGGCACAAGAGAGACTTTGATTAATATTTATATTAAATTGTATTGATATAAGTAATCAGTAATAATGTGAAAGACCTTAATGCAACTCCTAGTGCGACCGTCTGTCGTGTTGGGGGGGGGGTGTGTGTTGCAATGATTATTATGTATATATATATATAGTGTGATGTATATTATCCATATAAGGACTTTTTTATATTGCTTATACATTTCAGCGATAATAGAATGTGTGCCATGGGTTACAGCTTATGTTTACCTAACTGTGATAGACAATGATATTATGTGCTCAGTAAGTCTTGATTTTGTGACCACAGACACTATATAATATCCTCAGTGTATATTATCTAAGAGAACCTTTCATATAATTTTATATTGCTTATATTTGCGATAATAGCTAAATCGTAATATATATTGCTTTGTGTGCATATTGTTATTTGACGTAGCTTATGTTGTGAGGTAGGATGAAAGCTTATTATGTGCTCAGTCCTAATGGAAGGGGATTCAAGTCTTGATTGTCTAACTACATGTAATTATCGCTCTTTGCTCGTTAGACTGCCGGCTTCTCATTGTTACTGAGCAGTGCTGTCCACGGAGCTATCACGTGATCGAGGGGGGGGGTGTCCTCACCCCGTCGGAAGTATTCAGTCTGCTCTAGACTCGCTTGGTGGTTGGACAGATTGTCTGTCTCATTATTCTTGTTAGTTCTGTAGAACTCTGTTCACAGAACATTGTACGTTGTACTGAGGTTGTGTGTCACATAGACACTCTGAGCATCTCAGGTCCTTAGCTATAGCTTCTGACCTAATTTTGTACTGGTTGCTGTGTATTGTCACAGTCAGGGTTTTTCCTATGCTGAACTTAGATTCAGTAGTATGGGAGTTTTGTAACTTTTGTGGAGGATCTGCTGATGGTCCCTACTTAGTCGTTATATTATCTCCTTGATCCTGATTGTGTCGCAGTCGCTTGTTATATGGCTATTGGGCTTAGCATTCTTTTCATTGTTCAAGCAGACTGTTCTGGTTGCCAGTCGGTCAAGAAGTTATTTATGTGAGGACTTTGTCAGTCACTTGTTTATGTCTAGTCGAGTCGTGAGACATAGTGAACTACTTAGAGCACTTACACACATACACAAACTTACTTGTACATATTTGTAATATCTTATTAAATATTAATGTACCAGACGGTACTTAAGAATTATAAATGTGATATGTGCTTTCAGCACAATAATATTGAACTCGAGAGATTGATTTTATTTTGATTGCTGTGATTAATTTAATTTGATAATATACCTCTAGACAACTTAATGATTAATAAATTTATTAAATTTTAATTTCTTTAGTTAGTAGCCTACCAGTTGTAATCCTGAAGCACTATCGAATCTTAATGAATTCTAATTGATAATTGGACAAGGATACTGACTACTTGTTACGAAAACCCAGTAACAGGCTGGATGCTAGAAGGGTAATCCTTTCTAGTATTCACTGGAGATCTCTAAGCTTTTAGAATCGCGTTGTTTGTAACACTGGGACATATAAATACTTTGTATATATTCCAAGAAAATAGTAAATGGCCAAGGCAGGTGTAAATGTCCACCTGTCAGTGTGTTTGTGACAATGTGAGTACAATTTCAGTACGTAATACTAGTGTCAGAACAAAGATTGGTTATGAAATGAGAAGAACTACTACAAATTGTAATTATCAGAACATAAAAATTATATATGAAAAATATAAAAAAAAGTATATGGGCAACACTTCTGCAAGTGGCAGGACTCCATGTTGCTGCCACTTGAGCATCCAGTGCCATGTTGCTGCCACTTGAGCATCCAGTGCCATGTTGCTGCCACTTGAGCATCCAGTGCCATGTTGCTGCCACTTGAGCATCCAGTGCCATGTTGCTGCCACTTGAGCATCCAGTGCCATGTTGCTGCCACTTGAGCATCCAGTGCCAACTTCTCAGCCTCATATCAAGGTAAGTACTGACCCTAATTTTTTTTATTCTAAAACATGACAAAAAATGTATTCTTTTTTATAAAAAAAAACTTTTTTTTTTCAAAATATTTGGGGCGCTGCGCAAGTGAACATATACATACGTTTGAAAAGTTTAAGGGTTAAATTGTGGGTAATGGTGTGTGTGGATGATTGTGAAGAGAGTGGATATGGATGGTGTGGCCCTACTGGGCTGAGGTGGATGGTTGTTGGTTGTCAACAGAAGTGGATGGTAGAGGTTCTGGTACTGAAGTCGATGGTTGTATTGGAGTGTGCATAAATTCTGTAATGGTTCTCTGGGCTGTTTTACCCTGCAATATATTATACAACTGACAGTAAGGCATCATCAGCTGGTCTAGACCATGTTTCAAAGCACTGCTTCTAGATTTGTTAGGGTTTTCTTCAGTGAAAAAATCTGCAACCTAACCAATAATATGGAACTGCTCATGTAACTGCTGCAATGTTAACTGTTTTTCTTCATGTTCTTCTTCATCTTCTTCTGTTATGTCCCTCCCTTGTATCTGTGCATCGAGCTCTGCTAACATTTCCTCTGGACTCCTGTCTTCATCATCATTATCTTCTAAGAGCTCATTCACATCGTCTTCATTCATATCTTCAAAACCATCACATGGTAATCTCCTTGTTAGCTGAACAATTTCTTGAACCTGACTCTCAAGCAAGGGGAAACCAGTAAAAGAAGGCCATAACTTTCCCCAGCCTGCATTTAATGTTGATTGAGGCACTTCATTCCATGCACTTCTAGCATAGCTGATAACATCTGCAATGTTAAATTTATTCCAGAAGCTTGGTACTTCCAAGTTGGAATCATAGTCCATTGATGCAACTAGTTTTTTTCATAACTTTTTTTGTGTAGTTACACTTGAATGACTTAATAACTCCCCAATCCAGTGGTTGTATTAAAGATGTTGTATTTGGAGGTAAAAATACAACTTTTACATGTGGGGTCACATTCAGCAAAGCTTGTGGATGAGTATGGGAATTATCAAGAATGAAGAGAGCCTTGAATGCAAGGTTCTTGCTGTGCAGGTAAAACTTGACTTCAGGAATAAAGTGATGCTTAAACCAGTCAATATATATTTCCTCTGCCATCTATGCTGACTGGTTTGACCTCCAAATTACTAGTAAGGTGTTTTTATCTACACCTTTCAAAGCAAGAGGATTCTTAGAGTGGTAAATAACTATGGGCCTATACTTGAAATCACCTGATGCATCACTGCAAAGGAGCAAGGTGAAGTGGTCCTTTGCTGTCTTGAAGCCTGGTGCACTCTTCTCTTGCTGACTGATATAAGTTCATGTTGGCATTTTTACCAAAAAATACTTGTCTCGTTAGCATTAAACACTTGATGTGGCTCATAGCCATCCTCATCAATAATTTCCTGCAATTAAGCAGGAAACCTACTTGTTGCTGATTGATCAGCTGAAGCACTTTCACCAGAAAACTTAATATTATGTAACCTATTATGCAACTTAAAGGTGTGGAACCAGCCTGTGCTAAACATACACTCTTTTTCAGGACTTCCTTCCTTATCACACACTGCTTTAAGCAACTGTAAAGCCTTTTCCCTAATTAAGAGGAAATTAAGTCTTGCACCTTTCTTTGTCTTTTGTTCAATCCACTCAAGCAACAAGTTTTCTGTTTTATTTGCTTGTTGGGACCTATGTGTCATTCTTTTCATGAGATGACATCTTGGGTTATTCATTACACAAGCTTGTAAATTCACCTCGTTCTTTTTAATTGTATGAACCAATGCTTCATTAAGGCCATAGGCCCTCACTATATTCACCACAAGTGATCCACTCTTAAGCTTGTCTAATACATATCTCAATATTCATCGCAATTCCTAGTCTTGAATGCTTAAAACTTTTCTTGTCACTTTCAGAAACACTTGCATGCTTACTGGGTGCCATGACTGCTTGGCAGATTTAACAGATGACAATAAAAAAATAGGAAAATATGTATGTAAATAAACACAGCTAGGTTTCCGAGTATCTTCGTCCTGCACACATATGAACCAAACTGAAGACTGGGAGCATGGTTGGGGTGGGTGTGGGTGGCAGGGGGATGGCAGTAGGCCTACCCCATTTACTCAATGGTATAACCCACCGCCGTGTGCTCAAAATTTTTTCCCCTCCAGTGAATCGTGTTAAACGGATCATACGACGAGTTACATAAAAATGTGTCTCAATTCTTCAATCGTGCTATATTCAAATTGTGCCAAATAAACTCATGCTGAATGATGGTCTACTGTACTGTTGGTATTATTACTATGACATTAAGACTAGAGGGACACTCATAGTGATTTTAATGTGTACCTGCACACCAGCACAGTGTATAAGCATATTTAGGCACCGATGCACATAATAGACCATAATAGACCATAATAGACCACATATGGACCAATATACTAGCCCCCCTTAAATCAGGGATAATCACAGATAGCACTACAGACCACTACCCTACCTTCCTCTTGACAAACATTAGTAAACCACCACTTGAATACAACAAAGTTTCATTTAGACTCCATGACAAGGCCTCAATAAGGAATTTCACAGCTGACCTAGAGACTGTTGACTGGCCTACAGAATTCTCCAAGGCCAATGGTATTGATGACTGGACAGACATTTTTCTAAACAAATTACTTAGACTATACAACGAACATTGTAATATAAAAACGAAACAGATCACGAACAAACAGCTTGGTTGCCCATGGCTAACCAGCACCATTCTGAAATCCATTGATAAGAAACACCAATATGAAAAGCAATGTAGATGGGGCTTAATACACAAAGATATTCTTAAACACTATTCATCAGTTCTCACCAAAGGATTAAAGAAAGCCAAACAACTATACTACTCCAGCAGATTCACCAACACAAAAGGAGTTATAAAAAAGACCTGGAAAACACTCTCTCAGATTCTAGGGAACCACAAACTGAAAAAACCAAGAATATTATCCTAACTAAACCTAATTAAACACCACTGCATCCCACTGACACAGCTAACAAGAAAACAACTTAAACAACTTCTTCTCAACCATAGGATCTAATCTCGCCAATAAAATCCCACGTACCAATGCCCATGCCGAGGACTACCTAGATGGGAATGTCCCAAATTCCTTCTATCTTGTACCAACTGAACCCGCGGAAGTCACAGAGATTATAAAATCACTTAAAAATAACTCAGGAAATTTGTCTCATGTCCCACCATCATTGTACAAGCGAGCGGCACATGTTCTTTCGCATGCTATTTCATTACTGTTTAACAAGTCACTAAAACCTAGCACCTTCCCGAAACTACTCAAGACAGCAAGGGTTACACCAATACATAAAGGTGGTGACCCTACAGATGTAAACAACTACAGGCCAATATCAAACTTGCCATTGCTATCCAAAATCTTTGAGAAACTTGTGCACAGGAGACTATATTCATTTATAATGGCACAAAACATACTCAACCCCTGCCAATTTGGATTCAGGAAAAATAAAAGCACTAATGATGCAATTATAAAAATGCTAGATCTGCTTTACACAGCATTGGAAAATAAGGAATATCCACTAAGAATTTTTATTGACCTGAGAAAAGCTTCTGGCGCAGTAGACCATGACATCCTACTCCACAAACTTGACAATTATGGTATAAGAGGCTATGCACTTGCATATTTTAAATCTTACCTTACTAATAGGTATCAGTATGTCATCATTAAAGACACAGCATCAACAACTCGGCCACTTGATACTGGAGTTCCACAGGGAAGTGTCCTTGGTCCCCTGCTCTTCCTCATATACATCAATGATCTTCCAAACGTATCCCAACACCTGAACCCCATTCTCTTTGCTGATGACACGACTTATGTCATCTCTCACCCTAATCTTGCCACCCTCAACACCATTGTTAATGGGAGCTGATCAAAATATTAACTTCGATGACAGCCAATAAACTTACACTTAACACTGACAAAACCTACTATATTATGTTTGGTAGCTAGCAGAGCAGGAGTTGCACAAATTAACATTAAGATCGACAACACTCTAAATGCCAGACATAATGAGGGCAAATTCCTAGGCCTATACCTAGACAACAACCTGAATTTCAGCACCAATATCCAACACATAACCAAAAAAGTATCCAAAACGGTTGGGATCCTCTCCAAGATTAGATACTAAGTGCCGCAAAATGCCCTTCTCACACTATACCACTCACTTATTTATCCACACCTCACCTATGCTATTTGTGCTTGGGGATCAACTGCAGCAACACACCTAAAGCCAATAATAACCCAACAAAAAACTGCAATAAGAATAATCACTAAATCCCATCCCTGGCAACACACCCCCAAACTCTTCATAGATCTAAACTTACTCCCTGTTCAGTACATCCACACTTACTACTGAGCAATCTACATCTAGAGGACCTTAAATTCCAATATTAACCTTGACCTAAAATGCTTTCTTGATAGTTGTGACAGAACCCACAGGCATAACACCAGACACAAACATCTCTATGACATTCCCCGTGCCTGACTAAACCTTTACAAAAATTCAATGTATGTCAAAGGCCCTAAAATCTGGAACACCCTACCTGAAAACTCTAGAACTGCAGACACATTCATCACCTTCAAAACTACCATTAGAAAACATCTTATCTCCCTGATACACCCCGTCAACTAATTACACGAATACCACCTGGTGGTTCACACTTACACTCACTCACCCATTTGACCAAAAACAGAAATATCAATCTCAATCTTAAAATAATGAATCCTAACAAGTCATAAGTTGGCCTGTGATACTCCAATACTGAAGCTATGTATTTTGCAAAAACAAAAGCATTCAAAATGCTAAACTCACAAACTAGTATTTAGTCACTTAGCCATAATACCAACTTACCTCATAATTTGTAATATTTTAAAGTTAAGAATTAATCTAACTCTGCCCGAAATGCCTAGCCATGCTAGGCATTCTAGTGCCCCCTCTGTAATTATTATTTTACTACATGTAAACCACACAATAACCAAATTCTGTAAACTCAGCATTGTAATCCTTATAGAGAATTAACTTTAAATTTTAATTTGAATTTGAATTTGAAAGTACAGTAGGGCCCCACTTATATGGCGGGTTAGGTTCCAGGCTGTCGCCGGAAAGCAGATATTGCCGGAAGGCAGCACGCCATTTTTTCCATTTATAAATGCATATAAATGCCAGACAACAAGTTTACACTGAATTATATTAGATTAGTAATAGAACTAGGCATTAGAAGCACAAAGTAAAATACAGTCACAGTAAATTCATTACTTTTCTTAAAGTATTTGTAATCTTAATGTAGGGAGAGAGGTGAGTAGTACTTATTTGTAGGAAGTCAGGTGCAGGTAGCCCAGGTGTAGGTAGCCCGGCTCCCGCTCTCATACTTAATATATGATATTTAAAACATCCCAGAGGTAAAATACACATACAGTACACTCATTATTTACCTTAAAATATGTGTAGTCTTAATATAGGAAGAGAGGTGAGTAGTATTTATTTGTAGAAAGTCAGTGTAGGTAGCCGGTAGGTGTAGCCCAGGCGGGCTACACCTACTGGCTACCTACACTGTGGCCCAGAGCCATATTATTAACATCGACATGCCTTGTTCACTGAATTTAATCATTTCTAACTACTACCTTTAGATGCCATCATAAACGAAGGTAGAAGTAATTAATAATTCATGCCAAAAATTGTAAACAAAAGCAGAGTTAGGGAGTGGCTGGGCCAAACGATGATTCATACACGTTTTCTCTGATGGCTGAACAGAGAAAACGTAATGTTGTCCCTCCACCCGGCTACCACACAGCTCCACAAGTATTATTATCAGAGCACACATAAAATATGCAATAAATGCCAGACAACAAGTTTACACTAACTTATATTAAGTTAGCAATAGAAATAGGCATTAAAAACACAGTAAAAAGTAAGATACACATAGAGTACACTTATTACTTACCTTAAAATATTAATATTAATGTGTGAGAGGTGAGTGGCAGGGTGTTTATCGAATAAAATCAGAATGGCACACCATCATCCTCTATCTTGGCACTTAAAGCATGAGGTTTATGACTTCTCTTTTTATTACAGCTAACCTTAGACGCCATCGTCAATGAGAGCCAACTAGTTAACGAAAGAGTAAACGAGAGAGAGAACGAGATACAGAGTTGAGACAATGTAAGAACAAACTGAACAGGTAGTGGACGATCACTTGGTCAGGCGAAATAAATGCATATTAATGTGTCTACTTTCAGTTCATTCAAGTCCATTTGTAAGAGTTTGTAAAACATTTACCTCAATACCTTTTTATTTTAATAATAATTACAGTGGTCCCTCGTTTATCGTAGTTAATCCATTCCTTGAGTTGCTACTATTATCGAAATCTATGATTTTCTAATCAATTTTCCCCATAAGAAATAATGTAAATACAATTAATCCGTTCCTGACTCCCAGAAGTATTAAAACAAAAAAAATATTTACATGAAATATAGATATAGTACATAAACAACACAATGGGAAATGATGAATGAAACATTAACAGGATAACACTTACCTTTATTGGAGATTCTTCTTAGTGTATGGGAGACTGGAGGAGGAGAGAGATTGGATTGTTTACAGTTTGGAAGGGGACTCCCCTTCCAGCAACTCCTCAGGAAGCAATTGCTTTTCTGGGGTTGCTTCTCTTCTCTGTTTCTTAATGCCACTAGGACCAGCTTGAGAGTCACTGGGGTCCTGTCTCGCAAAATAACTGTCGAGAGAGCTCTGTTTCTGGTGTCTCTTTAACACTTCCCTAAAATGGCCCAAGACTTTATCACTGTACATGTTGCCAACATGGCTTGCAACAGCCTTGTCAGGGTGATGTTTCTCCATAAATCTTTCCATCTTGCCCCACATAGTAAAAATCTCTCTAATTTCTGAAGAAGGCACCTTCTTCCATCTCTCTTCCTCCTCCTCTTCAGCAAGATTCTGAGCTGTGATCTGTTGCTCTTCCTGCTGAAGCTCTTGCAGCTCCTCAGTGGTGAGCTCTTCGTTGTGGTCTTCCACCAACTCTTCCACATCCTCCAAACTCGCATCCAACCCCATGGAACTCCCCAGTGCCACAATTGATTTAACAACAGACATAGGCTGATCAGGGTCAGTCCCAAACCCTTCAAAATCCCTCTTGTCGACACAATCTGGCCACAATTTTCTCCAAGCAGAGTTCAAAGTCCTGGTAGTCACTCCCTCCCAAGCTGTACCTATAAGGGTTATGCAATGAAGGATGCTGAAGTGTTCTCTCCAAAATTCTCTTAGGGTCAAGTGAGTGTCTGTGGTCACAGTCAAGCACCTTTGAAACATTGCTTTGGTGTAGAGTTTTTTAAAGTTTGCAATGACCTGTTGGTCCATGGGCTGGAGGAGAGGAGTGGTATTCGGGGGCAAGAACTTTACTGTGATGAACCCAAGCTCCTCAAAAATTAGGTCATCCAAGTTTGGAGGATGAGCAGGTGTACTGTCCATTACTAGGAGGCACTTGAGATCCAATTTCTTTTCCAGGAGGTAATTCTTCACACTAGGGCCAAACACTTCATTGAACCACTCGACGAAAATTTCCCTCGTGACCCATGCCTTACTATTAGATTTCCAAAACACACACAATTTACTCTTCATAACATTGTTTTTCCTGAACACTCTGGGATTTTCAGAATGGTACACTAGTAATGGCTTCACTTTGAAATCCCCACTAGCATTAGCACATAACATGAGCATCAGCCTGTCTTTCATAGGCTTGCATCCTGGCATTGCCTTTTCCTCCTGTGTAATGAGGGTCCTCTTTGGCATTTTCTTCCAAAAGAGGCCTGTTTCATCACAATTGAACACTTGTTCAGGTTTCAGTCCTTCAGCCTCTATGTACTCCTTGAATTCATGCACATATTTTTCAGCCGCTTTGTGGTCCGAACTGGCAGTCTCACCATGCCTTACCACACTGTGTATTTGTAGATGAATGGTTCAGAGAACCGACATGTTGATAAATTAGACACATGTGCAACTCTTGGGTATCTTTATTGAGGAAACGTTTCGCCACACAGTGGCTTCATCAGTCCATACAAAGGAGAATCTTGAAGAACAGGAGGAGAATGAGGTAATCAGTCCCTCAACCTTGAGTCGATGTGGTCAGTCCATCAATCTTGAATAGAAGATTGATGGACTGACCACATCGACTCAAGGTTGAGGGACTGATTACCTCATTCTCCTCCTGTTCTTCAAGATTCTCCTTTGTATGGACTGATGAAGCCACTGTGTGGTGAAACGTTTCCTCAATAAAGATACCCAAGAGTTGCACATGTGTCTAATTTATCACACTGTGTATGCCACTACGGTTCTTAAATCTCTCAAACCAACCTTTGCTGGCCTTAAATTCACAAATATCAGTACTCGTTGGAGGTAATTTCTTTACCAGGTCGTTGTGCAACTGCCTAGCCTTTTCACAAATAATCTAAGTCATAAGAGTATCTCCTGCTAATTGTTTCTCGTTTATCCACACCAATAATAACTTCTGGTGATCTCATTTTTGTCAGCATATTTACCCCCTTTGCAACAACAGCATCCTTGATTTCTTCTTTCTTGGCCATGATGGAACATATGGTTGTGTAGGGTTTCTTATACATCCTGGCCAGTTCGGCCGCACTTATGCCACTTTCATATTGTTCAATGATGTTTTTCTTAAATTCAACCATATTTCTCACTTTCTTTACCACAGGCTTGGCACTAGGAGCTTTCTTTGGAGCCATGGTAGCTTATTTAGTACTTGCAAGCACTAAAATGAGTGGAATATTATGAAATATTTCGTAGGAGCACTTGAGGGGACCATCGCTCACTGGTAAACAATGGCACACTGGCTGGGTAGGGAGGCTGCCCCGGCTCACACCGTGCGTACGCATCCCGGACGACCTACTATTTGCGAGCCAACCTATGATTAGCAAGCCCATGTTTATACGAAAATATCCCTATGATTTCCGAAATCTACGATTCTCGAGAACTACGATTATTGAGGGACCACTGTACCTCACAATACAAATACTCTTACATTGTGTACAAGTTGTACAAGTTAGTTCAGAATAAACAAACAGCAACACACCATTTTTAGAGTGAATGAAGTTAATAATATTAATAATAATAATAATAATAATAATATTATTATTATTATTATTATTATTATTAATATTAATAACAATATTATTATTATTATTATTATTAATTATAAAAAGTACTAAACCCACAAGAGTCGTGAATTGCTATAGAGTAAAGGCATATGAAAAGAATATTTTTCTACAGTTACCCCCCAGTGTTTGACTAGAGAAAACATAATTCTTCCGACACTACCTACACAGCTGCTTTGTAAACAAATCTCATATTTACATAAATTTTTATTCTGAGTGTATGTATCGTGTTTATATGCTATGTAACGGGTTTCATATATAATTTTGAGGAAAATATCATAGATGGATTAATGAAAATGCCTATATTGATGCAAAATAAGACATTTAGTGTGCCCAAGAGTGATTATTATTACGTACTATTGGCGTCATGAGTAGAGAGAGACTTAGCAATTTTAATGTGTACCTGCACAACAGCACAGTGTGTAAGTATATTTAGGTACAGGTACACATAAGTATAATTATCAGAGTACATATAAAATATGCAGTAACTTTAAAACACTTGAAATTTTGGAACGTTTCCTGACATAATAGATGTGGTCACGGAAAATGTAAACAAACTGGGTGGGGGGTGCCGTATTTGAAAGATTGCTTGCCATATAGCAAATTTTGGTCATAATTTGACATCGCTGTATTAGCGGATCGCCGTAAGGCGAAACACCGTAAAGCGGGGCCTTACTGTATAACTATCTGAGTGCATATAAAATACAGGTCTCCCTCAACATTCACATATTCAACTTTCATGGGCTTCACACATTCACGAATTCCCAACCGCTAAATTCCCAGCAGCCAAATTCCCAGCCGCCAAATTCCCAGCCGCGAAATTCTCAGCCGCCAAATCGTATTTAAGTTTCCCGCCACCCGTGAGTCCCTACTAAGATAAGATAAGATTTCGTTCGGATTTTTAACGCCGGAGGGTTAGCCACCCAGGATAACCCAAGAAAGTCAGTGCGTCATTGAGGACTGTCTAACTTATTTCCATTGGGGTCCTTAATCTTGTCCCCCAGGATGCGACCCACACCAGTCGACTAACACCCAGGTACCTATTTGCTGCTAGGTGAACAGGACAACAGGTGTAAGGAAACGTGTCGAAATGTTTCCACCCGCCGGGAATCGAATCCGGGCCCTCCGTGTGTGAAGCGGGAGCTCTAGCCACCAGGCCACTAGGCCTGGTGGCCTGGTGGCCCTCCCTCCGACCCCCACAACTGGCAGCCAGCCCTCCTGCCACTCAGTGTGGTGAGTGTTTTGTTTGTTCACTATTTGTTATTAAACTACAGTATAAATAATGTCAACCCATTCATGACTGCATATTGGAATGGCTATTCAGACAGGTATTGGAAGGTGACATCATGTGTTTACTCTTGAACACAGCAAAGAATCAAACATTTCTGCTACAGTTAATAATAATAATAATAATAATAATAATACAGTGGACCCCCGCATAACGATATTAATCCGTTCCTGAGAGCTCATTGTTATGCGAAATTATCGTTATGTGAATGAATTTTCCCCATAAGAAATAATAGAAATCAAATTAATCCGTGCAAGACACCCCAAAGTATGAAAAAAAAAATTTTACCACATGAAATATTAATTTTGATACACACAAACTGAAAAAGGCATGCACAGTTACATGACACTTACCTTTATTGAAGATCTGGTGATGATTGATGGGATGGGAGGAGGAGAGAGTCTTAGTGTTTAGAAGGGGAATCCCCTTCAATTAAGACTTGAGGTGTCAAGTCCTTTTCTGGGGTTACTTCCCTTCTTCTTTTAATGCCACTAGGACCAGCTTCAGAGTCACTGGACTTCTGTCGCACAACATATCTGTCCATAGTGGCCTGTACCTCTCGTTCCTTTATGACTTCCCTAAAGTGTTTCACAACAGTGTCAGTGTAATAGTCACCAGCACGGCTTGCAATAGCTGTGATAGGGTGACTGTCATCAAAAAAGGTTTGCACTTTAAGCCACATTCCACACATTTCCTTAATCTTTGAAGTAGGCAACTTCTTCAATTTCTCTCTCCCCCTCCTCCGAACCAGTTTCCTCAGGTCTGGCCTCTTGCTGTTGAAGTTGATCTAGCAGCTCATCAGTGGTTAGTTCTTCATTGCCCTCCTCCACCAACTCTTCCACATCATCCCCACTAACCTCCAACCCCAAGGACTTTCCCAATGCCACAATGGATTCCTCAACTGGCATACTTCTCTCAGGGTTAGCCTGAAACCCTTCAAATTCCCTTTGGTCTACACATTCTGGCCACAGTTTCTTCCAAGCAGAGTTCAAGGTCCTCTTAGTCACTCCCTCCCAAGCCTTACCTATAAGGTTTACACAATTGAGGATATTAAAGTGCTCTCTCCAAAACTCTCTAAGAGTCAATTGAGTTTCTGAGGTCACTACAAAGCACCTTTCAAACAGAGCTTTTGTGTACAGTTTTTTGAAGTTTGCAATAACCTGCTGGTCCATGGGCTGCAGGAGAGGAGTGGTATTAGGAGGCAAAAACTTCACCTTAATGAAGCTCAAGTAACCATAAAGTCGCTCTGCCACGTCTGTAGGATGACCAGGGGCATTGTCTAACATCAGGAGGCACTTCAGGTCTAATTTCTTTTCAGTTAGGTAATCTTTCACATTGGGGGCAAATGCATGGTGTAACCAGTCATAGAAAAAGTCCCTAGTGACCCATGCCTTACTGTTTGCCCTCCACAGCACACACAAATTAGCCTTGAGGATATTCTTTTGCCTGAATGCTCTGGGAGTTTGTGAGTGATACACTAATAAAGGCTTCACTTTGCAATCACCACTAGCATTGGAACACATCAACAGAGTAAGCCTGTCTTTCATAGGCTTATGTCCTGAGAGTGCCTTTTCCTCATGAGTAATGTAGGTCCTGCTTGGCATTTTCTTCGAAAACAGGCCTGTTTCATCACAATTAAACACTTGTTCAGGTTTCAGTCCTTCACTGTCTATGTACTCCTTGAATTCCTGCACTTATTTTTCAGCTGCTTTGTGGTCCGAACTGGCAGCCTCACCATGCCTTATCACACTGTGTATGCCACTATGCTTCTTAAATCTCTCAAACCAACCTTTGCTGGCCTTAAATTCACTAACATCATCACTAGTTGCAGGCATTTTTATAATTAAATCCTCATGCAACTTCCTAGCCTTTTCACTTATGATCACTTGAGAGATGCTATCTCCTGCTATCTGTTTTTCATTTATCCATACCAATAAGAGTCTCTCAACATCTTCCATCACTTGCGATCTCTGTTTCGAAAACACAGTTGAACCTTTGGCAAGAACAGCTTCCTTGATTGCCGTTTTGTTGCCCACAATAGTAGCGATGGTTGATTGTGGTTTATTATACAACCTGGCCAGCTCGGAGACACGCACTCCACTTTCATACTTAGCAATGATCTCTTTCTTCATCTCTATAGTAATTCTCACCCTTATTGCTGTAGGGTTGGCACTAGAAGCTTTCTTGGGGCCCTTGGTCACTTATTTTGCAGATAAAATCACCAAAAACACTGTAATAATACGAAATGATCGGATTGTATGCTTGGATGTTACCGCTGAGGCTGGCTGGTAAACAATGCCACTGGCGGAACATGTGAGGCTGGCTCAGGCCGCACATTAGACGCGTCTTGGACGAACAGCGTTGAGCGAGTTTTTTAGCGGTATGCGAGGCAAAATCTTAGCGATAAAATATATTGGTATGCGGATTTAACGTTATGTAATGCCAACGGTATGCGGGGGTCCACTGTAATAATAATAATAATAATAATAATATGATGGAACTGAAGAAGGAAATTGTACAAAAATGTGAGGGTTGAAGCGGTAGTGGAGGAAGTGGTTGATGCATCGTCAGTGTGGCTTTGTTTATGCTGGAGTGAGCATTAGTCTCTGTGCTCTTCCAAACATTTCACAATAATTCATAGTGTTTGGTGCTTGTAGATTGAGTGCGACTGGAGTGGTAGAGGCAGTGGCTGAGGCATTCACTGAGGCAGTGGTTAAGGCAGTGGTTGAGGCAGCAGTTGAGGCAGTGGTTGAGGCAATAGTAGAGGCAGTGGGAGAGGCAGCAGCTGAGGCAGTGGTATTTAATAACATATGTTATTAATAATAATAATACAGTGGACCTCCGAGTGTCGTGATTAATCCGTTCCAGAGAGCCTGCCGAAAGTCGAAATTCACGAAACTTGAAGCCATTTTCCCCATAAGAAATAATGGAAATAAAATTAATCCATTCCAGACACCAAAAATATTAAAATAAAATATTTTCTTTCATATTAAATAAAGATTTACATACTGAAAACAATCAGAAATCAAGTACATGCATATAAAAAATAATAATAGCATTATGCTTACCTTTACCGAAGACTTCTGGGTGGATGGAAGATGGGAGGAGGGGATAGAAGGAAGGTGTACACTATTGTTTGGAAGGAGAATCTCCTTCCATTAGGACATCAGGTAGCAAGTCCTTTTCTGGGGTTGCTTCTCTTCTTCTTTTAATGCCACTGGGAACAACTTGAGAGTCACTGGACCCCTGTCACACAAAATATCTGTCCAGAGAGGTCTGTTTCTGGCATTTCTTTATGATTTGCCTGAAGTGGGACAAGGTTTTGTCACTGAACATGTTGCAGATATGGCTTGTTTCAGCTTGGTCAGGGTGATACTTTTCAACAAAACTTTGCAACTCATTCCACTTTGAACACATGTCCTTATTCATCGAAGAAGGCACCTCCTTCACTCTCTTTTCCTCCTCCTCTGATGCAAGTTCCTCAGCTGTGGTCTGATGCTGTTCCAGTTGAAGCTCTTGCAGTTCATCAGTGGTTAGCTCTTCCCTGTGGTCCTCCACCAACTCTTCCACATCCCCATCACTCACCTCCAACCCCATGGACTTGCCCAATGCCACAACACCTTCCACAACAGGCAGAGGGTCGGCAGGGTCAGGGTCTGCCTCAAACCCTTCAAAATCCCTCTGGATTGTTCTTCACTTTCTCTTCCAAAGGGCTTGCACTAGCTTTCCTTGGGCCCATGGTGACTTATTTAGCAGTTGTAATCACAAAAAAACAATGGATTATTACGTATGAACCCGTGGGGTGATGGTCACTTGTTGGTAAACAATGGCACACTGAGCGTGAAAGGCGTGGGAGACTGGCTTTGTTTGCACGGTGATGGGCGGACAGGTACCGGATGGTCGCTGAATCACGAGTCTAATCACGAAACTCGAGGCCAAATTTTGCCGAAAAAACTTGCCGAAAGTTGAATTTCATGAAAGTCGATGCTGCCGAAACTCGGGGGTTCACTGTACATGTTATTATTAATAACACATTATTATTCTTATTGTTATTATTATTATTATTATTATTATTATTATTATTATTATTAATAAGATGCATGTTATTAAATACTACTGCCTCAAAAACTGCCTAAACCACTGCCTCAACCACTGCCTTAACTGCTGCCTCAACCACTGCCTCAACCACTGCCTCTACCACTGCCTCTACCACTGCCTCTACCACTGCCTCTACCACTGCCTCTACCACTGCCTCTACCACTGCCTCTACCACTGCCTCAACCACTGCCTCAACCACTGCCTCTTCCACTGCCTCCACCAATGCCTCAATCACTGCCTCTACCACTGCCTCTTCCACTGCCTCCACCAATGCCTCAAATGCTGCCTCTACCATTGTCTCACCCACTGCCTCAACTGCTGCCTCAACCACTGCCTCTACCACTCCAGTCACACTCAATCTACAAGCACCAAACACAATGAATTATTGTGAAATGTTTGGAAGAGCACGGAGACTAATGCTCACTCCAGCATAAACAAAGCCACACTGACGATGTGTCAACCACTTCCTCCACTACTGCTTCAACCCTCGTATTTTTGTACAATTTCCTTCTTCAGTTCTATCATATTAATCATAATAATAATAATAATAATAATAATAATAATAATAATACAATAGAATTGAAGAAGAAAATTGTACAAAAATACGAGGGTTGAAGCAGTAGTGGAGGAAGTGGTTGACACATCGTCAGTGTGGCTTTGTTTATGCTGGAGTGAACATTAGTCTCCGTGCTCTTCCAAACATTTCACAATAATTCATTGTGTTTGGTGCTTGTAGATTGAGTGTAACTGCTACATAATTAACCATGGGCCCAAAGAAACTTGCTAGTGCCAGCCCTTTGGTAAAGAAATTGAGAAATACGATAGAACTGAAGAAAGAAATTGTATCAAAATACGAGCAGTGCGCCGCAGTGGTTGAGGCAGTGGTATTTAACCCTTTGAGGGTCGACAGGCCCTCTCCGAAACTCGTTCTCAGGGTCGGCCAAATTTAAAAAAAAAAAAAAATTATTTTCTCTTATGAAAAGATAGAGAATCTTTTCCCGATCATAAAGACACCAAAAGTTTGAAATTTGATAGAAAACTTACGAAATTATGCTCTCGCAAAGTTAGCGGTCTCGGCGATGTTTACGCATCGGCGATTTTGCCCACTTTGAGCCCCATTTTCGGCCAATTTCGCTGTACTAGTCGACAAAAAACATGAATATTTCGCTAGAACTCCATTTTTTCTATCGAATGGGTGCAAGAAACCACCCATTTATGAAATTCAACTATCCAGTACAGTGGTCAGAATTTAGCAATTTTGCCAATTTCACACAAATTTCAAAAGATGCCAATTTCCGAATAGGGTCCAGAATAAACAAGAAAGACATTCCTGGCACTAAAATGACATTTCCTCTAGTCATTAGTCACGTCTCAAGGCCCCTCTTATATTCTTTTGCTTTCCATTTTGAATTTTTATTCTCACAAAAAATATAAGATTTACTGTTATGCAGACTACTGCATTAGTGTAAAAAATGGTATAAATATTATTGGTGCACTTGTGAAAGAATATTAGACTCACCAGTTGACGTGTATTGCACGCTTGGCACGATTTGTTTACTTTTGAAGTTTGGTAAAAATCGAACATTTCTGCTACTTTGAGCTCAATTTCAAGGCACCTTTCTTTGTAAAACCAGCCAAAATCATCTCAATTTCTGTAATATGTCTTCCATTCTATAAAATGAGACCAAGAAAACTAGAATACAACAATAAATACCATACGAAAATACACTGCAAAGTCGCTGATATATTCCAAAAAAATGGTCAAAGTTTTTTTTTCTCATTATGCACTGTGTGCTGCAGGATTTTTTTTAGACTGTGCACACTGACCACATAGACCCATTCTTTCATATGAAGGCCTACCAGCTTTCTCCCACTAGATTTGAGGCCGCTAGAATTTATGCGTACTAGTACGTCAAAAACCCCTACGCGTAAAACGTACTAGTACGACAAAAACCTCAAAGGGTTAATAACATACATGTTATTAAACCATAACATTTATGTATTTAGTACAATATTTTATGATGTTTTCATGTATTTTATGATTGTTCATGGTTCAACAAGTTAAGGAAGCAGTATTGTAATATATTTCCCTACAATATATTGGGGCACCTAGCCCTCATGAATGTTGAGGGAGACCTGCATACAATACCTTTAAAACACTTGAAATTGTGGAAAGTTTCCAGACATAATAGACAGATGTGCTCACAGAGAAGGTAAATAACTTGGGTGGGGTACGCCATATTAGAATGATGGGAGGAGCCATATAGCGAGTTTTGGTCATAATTTGAAATAGCAGTATTACCAGAATGCAAACTGGTCAGAGAGTCCATTGTAAGTTTACCATATCAGGCGGCAGGCGGCAGTGGCAGCAACGGTATCCTACCAGCTCTTCTTTCTCAAAAAAAAACATCGCTCATCAAAACTTGTGATGGCCTAAGTGAAAGATCAACTACATGAACCCACGTAGACCACAACATGACCCAAGAATACTAAGAATGTAACCCAAATCTTGACAAAATTAGAAGATCTAAGGAAGACAGCCCTGCTAACCCAAACACTGCCTCCGCTGCCAGACAACCACTTAACCCAAGCTCCGAGAAAACAAGCCTTCTCCATTGCTACACAGTATCTACTTCAGTGATACTATGAAAGGATATCGCAGAAGAAACAACACCAGTAATAATAGAATAACAGCAAGGACCCTAGAACTCAACTTGTCTACCCAGCAGGACGCCGGTGTATCATCAACCCCCCTCACCGCCGCCACCCAGGGAACAACAACAACAACAACAAACATGGCTGACTCCCCCTCCAACTCCACTCCCTTCAAAGGATTCACCCATGATAACTCAGGTATGATTATTCCTGACAATATCAAGGACTACATCGTTGCTCTAGAAAATGAAATCAAAGATATCAAAGCAACACTCGAGCGACGAGAATCCAAGATAACCAACCTCGAGAACAAGATCCAAAACCTTGAAGAGAAGATTACATCGGGAAGTGTTGACACAGAAAATACTCTAAAAGCAGCTATAGCCGGTTACACTGAGCAAATAACAACAATAAATATGAAGGTTGAAGAAGCAATCAAGGACTGGAATCAGAACATGCACACTCGTCTAAATGAATACCTTGATTTCCAAGACGACAAAACTCAACAAGATAAGTTGTCTGATGCAGTTATAATAAACAATCCACACATTCCAAGTGACATAACACAAGCACAGTGCAAAGAAACTGCTATCAGGATAATACAGAACCACGTACAAGTCATCGTGCAAAACAATGAAATCAAAGAAACACGTTTGCTAGGAAAACCAGGAAGTAAACACAGTATAATGATCCGACTTCATTCATACGATAAAAGAAAGGACCTAATTAAATCAGCAATTACAATGAAAAATGGAGTGTACATAAATGAGTGTCTAACAAAAAAACGTCAAAACCTTCTGTTCAGGCTGAGAAAACTTAAACAGGAAAACAAAATACATCGGTGTTTCACGCGAGATGGGAAAATACTAGTAAGGAAAACATCAACAGGACAACAATATACCATCTCAAACGAACATGATTTCTCTACCTTCCTTAGAAAAGCTGACATTTCTGTAACAGATTAGATAAGTGCCCTTAATACATATATACGTGTGGTGCATATAGTGTACGTTACTATTATATTGTGCATTATTATTTTTATTATTTTTCATCACTAGCTAATGCCAACTACCTCCAATACTCTATACTTCTTTCTTACTGCTATTAATTGCTCATAATTTTAAATTACAAGTCAAATCTTACTCCAAATTAATAATATTCATTATTCTTACCTGTCCATTTAATTTTGTTTATCACTACTTGTTTTTTAGTCACTTTTCATTGTGTATGCAATTAGTATATATTCCAATTACTTTTTTGCAAGTACCAAAACTATCTTTGCTAGCTAGTACCAACTACCTCATTTTTTTTTTCTTTTTATTGTGCAATAAAGTGCTCAATTTATTTAATATTACAAATCAGATCTTACTCCTAAACCAATATTATTTCATAGTGACCATCTGTCCATTTAACTTTGTTTACCATTACTTAATTTTAGTCCCTTATATATTTTCTCCTTTATTTTAGCTTTATATAACTACCCTAGTTTATATATTCACAATTGTTAAAATAATCAAGGTGCTATTCTCAGGTGCTAAAGTAGAATAAGTTCACAATTTTGCCATTATATTCCAAAGCTCATTTATTTGATTACCACTTTATTGTTCACCACAACTTATATTAGTCCCTTTTATATTATAATTTTATACTATAATTCTAACTTTAAAGAATTACCTTTATAGTACTACCTACTATTATATTCCCAAGCTCCATTATTTGATCATCACTTTATTTGTATTAGTCCCTTTTATACTGTCTCCTTTATTTTAGCTTAAAAAAAAAAAAACTACGTTAACTCATTATTTTACATTTGTTAAATAATTCAGGTGCTTTTTTTTAGCTATTTACTTTGTTTTATACTTAATTCTAACTATAGATTCACTACAAATCTTATGATTACAAGCATTGATCCTGATACCAACCTCTTATTTAATGACTTAAATGAATCAAACAGTTACTGTAATTACTACACTGCAGAACAATCAAAGGCACTTCTCAGTGCCAACAACAACATAACTATCTTTAACTACAATATCAGATCTTTAAGCAAGCATTACGATGACCTCATAGCATTACTAAATTCCTTACATGCCAATATGTCCATCATTACACTAACTGAAACCTGGCTAAAGCCTGATACTACAGATGTCTATGCCATTCCTGGTTACACAGCCATACACAACTGTAGGCCAGACCAACAAGGGGGTGGCACAGCCATATACTACTCAGACCAACTAGAATGTATCACTAATACTTGCACAAGGGATGAACATGGGGAATATATAATAGCTAAATTCAAATCCAAATACCTACAAAAAACCTCTCACATTGATAAACATCTACAGAGTTCCACAGTCAAGCATTAGCCAATTTAGTCAAAACCTAGGAAGTATGATAACTGATGCACGCATGAACAAAGATCACTTACTACTCTCAGGTGACTTCAATATAAATCTCCTGCAAGACCAGGACCCACACGTTACTGAATTCACAAACACAATGAGTAACTGTATGTTGCTACCAACAGTAACAAAACCTACAAGAGTTACAGAGACTAGTGTTTCCCTACTTGACCACATCTGGACCAACACCATATCCCCTTTAAAATCGGGCATAATTACAGATAATACCACAGACCACTACCCTACTTTCCTCATAACAACTCTTGGTAAACTACCCCAAGACACTACTAAAGTCACCTTCAGACTTCACAATGAGGCAGCCATTAATAACTTCACAACAGCAGTAGCAAACATTGACTGGCACACTGAGCTAGAAATCAATACAGATATTGACGAATGTATTAATAATTTTCTAAAAAAGACCCAATACCTCTATAATAAGCACTGCCCTAAAAAAAACTAAACAGATGACAGCTAAGAGACTGAACAGTCCCTGGCTAACACCCAGCATTCTCAAATCCATAAATACAAAACACCAATATGAAAAACAGTACAGAATGGGTCACATAACCAGAGACCAAACAAAATGTTACTCGTCAATCCTAACCAGCCTGATAAGAAGGGCAAAAAAATTGTATTATGAGAACAGATTATCCAACTTACGAGGTGATATAAAAAAGACCTGGAAAACCCTATCAGAAATTCTGGGAACAAAAAAGATATCACGAAATAGCGAAATAAAATTAGCAAAATCAGATGAACCCCAACTCCCACCAACAGAAACAGCAAACAGACTCAATGATTTCTTCTCCACTATAGGACAAAACCTTGCCAATAAAATCCCAAGCTCAGATACCCCACCAAATGACTACCTCAACGGCAACTACCCGAACACACTGTTCCTAGCTCCGACTAACCCATACGAAGTCTCCCTTATTATCAACGCACTAAAAAACAAGGCAGGAGATTTAAATACCTTACCACCCTTTATATACAAAAAAGTGTCACAAGTGCTATCACCAATCATTGCAACACTCTTTAACAAATCCATTGAATCCTCCACCTTCCCTACAGTACTCAAAATAGCAAGGGTCACCCCGATCCACAAAGGAGGAGACCAAACAGAGTTGAATAACTATAGGCCAATATCCAACTTACACCCTCTCTCAAAAATCTTCGAAAAATTAATTCATAAACGAATCTACTCCTACCTTATCTCCCAAAACATACTCAACCCCTGCCAATTTGGATTCAGGCCTAATAAAAATACTAATGATGCTATTATACACATGCTAGAACATATATACACTGCAATAGAGAAAAAAGAAGTCCCACTGGGGATCTTCATTGACTTACGTAAAGCTTTTGATACAGTTGACCATGACTTGCTCCACGTAAAATTGTCACACTATGGTATAAGAGGGCACTCCCTCAACTACCTCAAGTCATACCTCAGCAACAGACGCCAATATGTGTACGCAAATGGGGCAAACTCTTCTGCACAACCAATTACAGTTGGTGTCCCACAGGGAAGTGTCCTTGGCCCTCTTCTCTTTCTCCTATACATAAATGACCTACCAAATGCTTCGCAATTACTCAAACCCACACTATTTGCAGATGACACTACATACGTCTTCTCCCATCCGAGCCCAGTCATGCTAGCCAATACTGTAAATACCGAATTACAGAAAATATCTACCTGGATGAGGACTAACAAACTTACACTAAACATTGACAAAACCTACTTCATTCAGTTTGGTAACAGAGCTACAGATGTCCCTCTTAACATAATGATAAACGGATCACCTATCACAAAGCTAACAGAGGGAAAATTCTTAGGAATCCACCTTGATAATAGACTCAAATTTCATACACATATACAACAAATTTCTAAAAAAATTTCCAAGACTGTAGGCATACTATCGAAGATACGGTACTATGCTCCACAGTCAGCCCTCCTGGCCCTATATCACTCTCTTATTTACCCCTATCTCACCTATGGAATTTGTGCACGGGGCTCAACAACAATTAACCATCTCAGACCACTAATTACCCAACAAAAGGCTGCAGTTAGAATGATAACAAATTCTCACTACAGGCAGCACACTCCACCAATATTCAATACACTAAACCTACTCACCATACAAAACATCCATACTTATTACTGCACCTATTACATACATAGAACACTTAACTCTGATATTAACCCTCCCCTCAAACATCTCCTTGCCAACCTCAACAGAACACATGACCATAACACAAGGCACAGATCACTCTTTGATGTTCCTCGTGTCCATCTCACACTATGCAAAAACTCAATGCACATAAAAGGCCCTAAAATCTGGAATTCATTACCTGTAAATATAAAAGAGACACTACCTGTTTATAAATTCAAGTCTCTTCTCAAAGATCACTTACTCACCCAAAACCAAATAAATACTGAATAACTGAACCTTATAAATTGTATATCTTAAATGTTTCTCACAATTATATCACATAAATGTTAAACCTAAAACCCAATCTAACTTTACTATTTTTTAAATACACTACCTAACAGAATACTTCATACGACTGAATGTACAACAATGCATGCAACCATATGACCTGTCTTTGTAATACTCACTTGTGCTTTATAGTAATCTGTTTACATTAATGTTTTATCACTGATTTCATCATTGCTTAGTTAATCTTAAGTTAATTTTAAGCCTGCCCGTAATGCTATGCATAGTATAAGTGGCTTTGGCATGCTGCTCTTATCTGTATTTTTTTTGTACCTCTGTATGTGTGCTCAAATTGTAAATAAATAAATAAATAAATAAATAAATATAAAAAGTCTGAGTCGTCGGTAAACAAGTACATCACTCAGTGAGGAGAGGCTGCACACAAATATCTTTTTACATTTTTCAATACATACAACCTATGAACATCATGGAATAATTATAAAGTAAGGCCCCATTTATACAGCAGGTTAGGTTCCAGGTTACTGCCATAAAGCAGAAATCGCCATTAAGTGGAATACTTTTTTTTTCCAGTTGCAAATGATTATAAATGCTAAATAACAGGTTTACACTAACATATATTAAGTTAGGAATAGAACTAGGCATTAAAAAAACAATAAAAAATAAAATACTCACAGTACACCTGTTGCTTACCTTAAAAAATTAATATGAATATGTAAGAGATGAGTGGCAGTATAAAAGTTTTTTCCTATGTCAGCAATAAGTCACTTTGTCTCATTTTATTTTTGGGTTATCCCAGGTTCTTTACATATATGCTACTAAATGTAACTGTATTTATGCATACCTGAATAAACTTACTTGTGGTCACTGGTGTAACACTTTTAATTTCCTGCAACACTTTCTCCTTATTGTTCACAACTGTACTAATTGTCTGATGAGCCAAACCAAGCTGACGTGCTATCTCAGCCATCCACATAGCTTGTTAGTAAGCAAATTTATTCAGGTATACACAAATACAGTTACATAGATTATCATCATATGCGTAGAGAACCTGGGATAACCCAAAAAAGTCAGCTCACTAACAGAGGCTTACGACTCTTATTTTTATTACAACTAAGGTTAGACACCATTGTCAACAAAACAGTAAATGAGAGAGAATGAGACACACAGAGTTCAGATAATGTAAAATCACAAACCGAACGGGTGGTGGGGGATCACTCAGTCAGGTAAAATAAATGCATGTTAATATGTGCCCAATTTTAGTTCATTAACATACGTTTGTAAAACTTTTACCTCACAATATTTGTTTTTATTATAATAATTATTATAATAATAAAAGGCGTATTACAGGGTGGATAGGGGGGCAATGTGGCAGATGTTGCAGGTGTATGGTATAGGAGGTAGGTTACTGAAAGCAGTGAAGAGTTTTTACGAGGATAGTGAGGCTCAAGTTAGAGTATGTAGGAAAGAGGGAAATTATTTCCCAGTAAAAGAAGGCCTTAGACAGGGATGTGTGATGTCACCGTGGATGTTTAATACAGTGGACCCCCGGTTAACGATATTTTTTCACTCCAGAAGTATGTTCAGGTGCCAGTACTGACCGAATTTGTTCCCATAAGGAATATTGTGAAGTAGATTAGTCCATTTCAGACCCCAAACATACACGTACAAACGCACTTACATAAATACACTTACATAATTGGTCGCATTCGGAGGTGATCGTTATGCGGGGGTCCACTGTATATTTATAGATGAGTAGTAAGAGAAGTAAATGCGAGGGTCTTGGCAAGAGGCGTGGAGTTAAAAGATAAAGAATCACACATAAAGTGGGAGTTGTCACAGTTGCTCTTTGCTGATGGCACTGTGCTCTTGGGAGATTCTGAAGAGAGGTTGCAGAGGTTGGTGGATGGATTTGGTAGGGTATGTAAAAGAAGAAAATTAAAAGTGAACACAGGAGAGAGTAAGATTATGAGGATAACAAAGAGATAGGTGATGAAAGATTGGATATCAGATTGGAGGGAGAGAGTATGAAGGAGGTGAATGTATTCAGATATTTGGGAGTGGACGTGTCAGCAGATGGGTCTATGAAAGATGAGATGAATCATAGAATTGATGAGGGAAAAATGTGAGCTGTGCTATTAGGAGTCTGTGGAGACAAAGAACTATGTCGAGGCAAAGAGAATGTGTGAGAGTATAGTTTTACCAATGCTCTTATATGGGTATAAAGCATTGGTGATGAATGTTGCAGCAAGGAGAAGGCTGGAGGCAGTGGAGATGTCATGCCTTAGGGCAATGTGTGGTGTGAATATAATGCAGAGAATTCGTAGTTTGGAAGTTAGGAGGAGGTGCGGGATTGCCAAAACTGTTGTCCAGAGGTGGTTCGGACATGTAGAGAGAATGGAGCAAAACAGAATGACTTCAAGAGTGTATCAGTCTGTAGTGGAAGGAAGGCGGGGTAGGGGTCGGCCTAGGAAAGATTTGAGGGAGGGGGTAAAGGAGGTTTTGTGTGCGAGGGGCTTGGACTTCCAGAAGGCATGCGTGAGCATGTTTGATAAGAGTGAATGGAGACAAATGGCTTTTAATACTTGACGTGCTGTTGGAGTGTGAGCAAAGTAACATTTATGAAGGAATTCAGGGAAACCGGCAGGCCGGACTTGAGTCCTGGAGATGGGAAGTATAGTGCCTGCACTCTGAAGGAGGGGTGTTAATGTTGCAGTTTAAATCTGTAGTGTAAAGCACCCTTCTGGCAAGACAGTGATGGAGTGAATGATGGTGAAAGTTTTTCTTTTTCGGGCCACCCTGCCTTGGTGGGAATCGGCCGGTGTGCTAAAAAAAAAAATAATTACCTCACAATGCAAATACTCTTACACTGTGCACAAGTTGTACAAGTTAGTACAGAAGAATATACAAACAGCAACACTTCCATTCTCATGCAATACACTATTCATAGAGTGAATGATATTATTATTATTATTATTATTATTATTATTATTATTATTATAAAAAAGAAGTGCTAAACCCACAAGGGTCATAAATAGCTAGAGTGACAGCATACGAAAGTAATATTTTTCTACAGTTATCCCCCAGTAACTGGTGTTGGACTCGAGAAAATGTAATTCTTCTGACACTCCTACAAGTTGCTTGGTAAACACATCTCATATTTATGTCAAGTTTTATACTGTTTCAGTATGTATCATGCTTGTGTGTTATCTAAGGTTTCTTATATGATTTTGAAAAAAATACCATAGATGGATTAATGGATATTTCTATATACAACATTTAATGCACCAAGATTATTATTATTATTATTATTATTATTATTATTATTATTATTATTATTATGGCATCTTGAAGAGCAGAGACTCTTAGTGATGTTAATATGTACCTGCATGCCAGCACAGTGTGTAAGTATGTACCTGCATGCCAGCACAATGTGTAAGTATGTACCTGCATGCCAGCACAATGTGTAAGTATGTACCTGCATGCCAGCACAATGTGTAAGTATGTACCTGCATGCCAGCACAGTGTGTAAGTATGTACCTGCATGCCAGCACAATGTGTAAGTATGTACCTGCATGCCAGCACAGTGTGTAAGTATGTATCTGCATGCCAGCACAGTGTGTAAGTATGTACCTGCATGCCAGCACAGTGTGTAAGTATGTATCTGCATGCCAGCACAGTGTGTAAGTATGTACCTGCATGCCAGCACAGTGTGTAAGTATGTACCTGCATGCCAGCACAGTGTGTAAGTATGTACCTGCATGCCAGCACAGTGTGTAAGTATGTATCTGCATGCCAGCACAGTGTGTAAGTATGTACCTGCATGCCAGCACAGTGTGTAAGTATGTATCTGCATGCCAGCACAGTGTGTAAGTATGTACCTGCATGCCAGCACAGTGTGTAAGTATGTACCTGCATGCCAGCACAGTGTGTAAGTATGTACCTGCATGCCAGCACAATGTGTAAGTATGTACGTGCATGCCAGCACAATGTGTAAGTATGTACCTGCATGCCAGCACAGTGTGTAAGTATGTACCTGCATGCCAGCACAGTGTGTAAGTATGTACCTGCATGCCAGCACAGTGTGTAAGTATGTACCTGCATGCCAGCACAGTGTGTAAGTATGTACCTGCATGCCAGCACAGTGTGTAAGTATGTACCTGCATGCCAGCACAGTGTGTAAGTATGTACCTGCATGCCAGCACAGTGTGTAAGTATGTACCTGCATGCCAGCACAGTGTGTAAGTATGTACCTGCATGCCAGCACAGTGTGTAAGTATGTACCTGCATGCCAGCACAGTGTGTAAGTATGTACCTGCATGCCAGCACAGTGTGTAAGTATGTACCTGCATGCCAGCACAGTGTGTAAGTATGTACCTGCATGCCAGCACAGTGTGTAAGTATGTACCTGCATGCCAGCACAGTGTGTAAGTATGTACCTGCATGCCAGCACAGTGTGTAAGTATGTACCTGCATGCCAGCACAGTGTGTAAGTATGTACCTGCATGCCAGCACAGTGTGTAAGTATGTACCTGCATGCCAGCACAGTGTGTAAGTATGTACCTGCATGCCAGCACAGTGTGTAAGTATGTACCTGCATGCCAGCACAGTGTGTAAGTATGTACCTGCATGCCAGCACAGTGTGTAAGTATGTACCTGCATGCCAGCACAGTGTGTAAGTATATTTAGGTACACATAAGTATAATTAACAGAATACATATAATATATGCAATAACCATAAAATGCTCGAAATTTTGGTCAGTGACCAGTGAAGAGGCGGCGCCAGGAGCTTGGACTCGACCCCTGCAGCCTCAACTAGGTGAGTACAGCTAGGCGAGTACAGAGAATGCGAACAAACCAGGTGGGGCGCAGTGACCATATTAGAAAGTCAGGTGGGGGTAGCCGTATAGCAAGTTTAGGTCATAACTTGAAATGTCTGTATTAGCAGAACACCACAAACCAAACACTGTAAAGTGGGGCTCTACTGTACAAGTATTTCTTGTGCAAATTTATATTTTGTGATATATTTCCAATAATCAGTAATGTTGGGCTAGGTTTGGTCTGGTAGGGTTATGTTAGGTTAGGCATCATTTACTTTAGGTAAGGTTAGGTTAGACTAGGTTAAGCTAAGTAACATTTGGTTAGGTTACATAACTTAACCAGAAAATAATGAGCTCATTTTCCTTATACACAGTTCAAAAATAATAATTTGCACAGGAAATGATTACATGTTCCATGATGTATATTGGTTGTATGAATTAAAAAGTATAAAATATTGACTAAATTACATTTAGAATTTGTTACTAAAATAACTATTTTTGTGCAAATGGTAAAAAAAAAAATAAACAAATAATAATAATAATATATTTATTTCAACAAGAACATGAACAAGGTATACAGATCATAGCTGACATCCATTTTACTGATGGGTGAACAGGGACAACAGGTGTATGGAAACACACCCAATATTACCATTCTTGACAGAAATCGAACCACAGACCATCAACTTGTGAAGTGAGAGCTTTGCCTACCAGGCCAAGGGCCACCTTATAGGCCTGTATTCGAATTGTTCCCGCGATAGCGCGCGCTCTCAAAAAAAAATCGAAAAATTATGTAAATTAAGTTATTCATACAGAAAAATAGCTTAACTCTTTGGCAACACAATGGTACAAGAATCAATGTTCTTCGATGTTTCTACAAGAAATTATAGTCATTTATATAAGGTATGGTTACGGCAATATGGGTAGCGCGTCTCCTTACGGCCCATATATTTTTTGGAATATTTTCCTTGTTTTTTATTGCTTTTTCTTACATTATTCTTTCTAATATCATAACTGACTATTTGGCATCATATAAGAGTAGGCAGAACTTATCCTTAGAGTACCAGCCATCTGGGACCGCTCGGCAGTAATTCACGCTCAAGTGCCAAGAGAAATCACTTCATTATTATGCTTATATCAACTCTACGGCTTATTTATCTATCAGAATTGATCTTATATGATATAATAAACACTATAAATAACATACAAACATGTTATATACTCTAGACTGAATAAAATAGGCCATAATATGGCGAGAGTCCACCAGCAATATTCGATATAAAATTGTTACCCTTCGACTCCATGTCGTATGACTTGGTCTTCAGTGATAGAAAACGGTGTTTTGAAGAGGGTAACTTCACTAGAACACCAGTTTACTAAGAAATACACCCAAACAAATGCAATTTTCGCGTTTTTTATTTTTTTTTCCGAGACGTCGGGCCGGCCGGTGCTCCAGGCCAATATCTCGGAAGTAACTTATTCACTTATTTCACTTCACAACTTCTTTATTACTTAATTAAGTGGAATAATATTCACAGAAATTGTAGAATAGTGGTTTCTCTAATTTCCAAAGGACCAATTTTGGAAATATTTCAAATATTTTAGGATTTATGTGGAGTAAAGGGAAGCTTTTTTTGCAACATTTCGTGAATTAACAAACTTTATTTTTTCGTCTAAAATAAAGATAAGATATTTAGAGGAAATTAGTCCTATATAAATTTGTATAAGCATTGTTCTCTCGGCACCAAGTGTCCAAACAACCTTACGTCGTCCCATATACGACCGTCATCCTGCCAAAGGACATTTTTCAGTAAATCAGTCCTTTTTCAGTCTTTTCTCAGTTGTTGTTTGAGGTATATTTTTGATAAATATTTTTGTTCATGAGAGAAACCACTTCATCTTGTGCACCAAAACTGGAGGAAATCGGACAGCAAACAAAAGAGCAACAATTAATTGCAACAGGCCTTCCTTAGCTAACAAAACCAGCCTAAGTTAATTTAACCTCTGCCATCGACTTAGTGCATCTTTGTTTACAATGTCAGTGACATAATTCAATACCAAGTGTTCACTCGATCATATCTGCTGTACAAAAAAAATTAAGTACTATTTTTACAAATACAATATTTCCAAAATTACAATTTGCACAAAAAATACTCAATGTGTTAACATTAACATAAGTAAAAACAAATTAAAGAATAGACTTAAAGGAAAATAATTGGATGTCTACTGATGTTAAAGACATTCTTTATATAAACTAGTTTAGAAAGTGCTAAATAAAATATACTGAATAAATACTACTACTACTACTAATAATAATAATAATCTTTATTTACTACCAGTACATGTACAAGGTATAATAATAATAATAATAATAATAATAATAATAATAATAATAATAATAATAATAATAATAATAATAATCTTTATTTACTACCAGTACATGTACAAGGTATACAGACATAGCTGACATCAGTGACATACTACTATATAAAAAGCCACTTGTTATGCTGAGCATTTCGGGCAAATTAGGTCAGTTTTGTCCCAGGATGCGACCCGCACCAGTCCACTAACACACAACCTGCTTGCCAGGTGAATGGGTCACCTAGTGTAAGGAAACACTCCTAAAGTTTCTACCTTTACCAGGTCAAAGGTCAACCTTATTCCTAATTTATCTTCCTGTGGCCTGGCTGGCAAGGTTCTCACTTCACACTCTGAGGGTCCAAGTTCGGTTCCCGGCGGGGCTGAAACTTACACCTGTTGTCCAGCTCACCTAGCAAGTAGGTACCTGGGTGTTAGTGGACTGGTGTGGGTGGCATCCTGGGGGACAACAGTGTAAATAAGACAGACAGTCCTGATGACACACTGACTTTCTTGGGTTATCCTGGGTGGCTAACCCACCCTACCCTGGGTTATCCTGGGTGGCTAACCCACCCTACCCTGGGTTATCCTGGGTGGCTAACCCACCCTGGGTTATCCTGGGTGGCTAACCCACCCTGGGTTATCCTGGGTGGCTAACCCACCCTACCCTGGGTTATCCTGGGTGGCTAACCCACCCTACCCTGGGTTATCCTGGGTGGCTAACCCACCCTACCCTGGGTTATCCTGGGTGGCTAACCCACCCTACCCTGGGTTATCCTGGGTGGCTAACCCACCCTACCCTGGGTTATCCTGGGTGGCTAACCCACCCTACCCTGGGTTATCCTGGGTGGCTAACCCACCCTACCCTGGGTTATCCTGGGTGGCTAACTCACCCTACCCTGGGTTATCCTGGGTGGCTAACCCACCCTACCCTGGGTCCACCCTACACTGGGTTATCCTGGGTGGCTAACCCACCCTACCCTGGGTTATCCTGGGTGGCTAACCCACCCTACCCTGGGTTATCCTGGGTGGCTAACCCACCCTACCCTGGGTTATCCTGGGTGGCTAACCCACCCTACCCTGGGTTATCCTGGGTGGCTAACCCACCCTATCCTGGGTTATCCTGGGTGGCTAACCCACCCTATCCTGGGTTATCCTGGGTGGCTAACCCTCCCTACTCTGGGTTATCCTGGGTGGCTAACCCACCCTACCCTGGGTTATCCTGGGTGGCTAACCCTCCCTACCCTGGGTTATCCTGGGTGGCTAACCCTCCCTACCCTGGGTTATCCTGGGTGGCTAACCCTCCCTACCCTGGGTTATCCTGGGTGGCTAACCCACCCTACCCTGGGTTATCCTGGGTGGCTAACCCTCCGGGGTTAAAAATCCAAACAAAATCTTAACTGTTTTTCACACAGTTGAGTTACTTATTATGTAACATAAACCTTAAAACTTACTAACTTAAACCTGCTGCTGCCTGAGCACCTAACACCTGCTGCTGCCTGAGCACCTAACACCTGCTGCTGCTGCCTGAGCACCTAACACCTGCTGCTGCCTGAGCACCTAACACCTGCTGCTGCCTGAGCACCTAACACCTGCTGCTGCCTGAGCACCTAACACCTGCTGCTGCCTGAGCACCTAACACCTGCTGCTGCCTGAGCACCTAACACCTGCTGCTGCTGCCTGAGCACCTAACACCTGCTGCTGCTGCCTGAGCACCTAACACATGCTGCTGCTGCCTGAGCACCTAACACCTGCTGCTGCCTGAGCACCTAACACCTGCTGCTGCCTGAGCACCTAACACCTGCTGCTGCTGCCTGAGCACCTAACACCTGCTGCTGCCTGAGCACCTAACACCTGCTGCTGCTGCCTGAGCACCTAACACCTGCTGCTGCTGCCTGAGCACCTAACACCTGCTGCTGCCTGAGCACCTAACACCTGCTGCTGCTGCCTCACCACCTAACACCTGCTGCTGCTGCCTCACCACCTAACACCTGCTGCTGTTGCCTGACCACCTAACACCTGCTGCTGCTGCCTCACCACCCAACACCTGCTGCTGCTGCCTGAGCACCTAACACCTGCTGCTGTTGCCTCGTCACATAACACCTGCTGCTGCCTGAGCACCTAACACCTGCTGCTGCCTCACCACCTAACACCTGCTGCTGCTGCCTCACCACCTAACACCTGCTGCTGCAGCCTGCTGCTGCTGCCTCAGCACCTAACACCTGCTGCTGCGGCCTGTGCACCTAACACCTGCTGCTGCCCTGAGCACCTAACACCTGCTGCTGCCTGCACCTAACACCTGCTGCTGCACCTGCTGCTGCCTGAGCACCTAACACCTGCTGCTGCTGCCTGAGCACCTAACACCTGCTGCTGCTGCCTGAGCACCTAACACCTGCTGCTGCTGCCTGAGCACCTAACACCTGCTGCTGCTGCCTGAGCACCTAACACCTGCTGCTGCCTGAGCACCTAACACCTGCTGCTGCTGCCTGAGCACCTAACACCTGCTGCTGCTGCCTGAGCACCTAACACCTGCTGCTGCCTGAGCACCTAACACCTGCTGCTGCCTGAGCACCTAACACCTGCTGCTGCCTGAGCACCTAACACCTGCTGCTGCTGCCTGAGCACCTAACACCAGCTGCTGCTGCCTGAGCACCTAACACCAGCTGCTGCTGCCTGAGCACCTAACACCTGCTGCTGCTGCCTGAGCACCTAACACCTGCTGCTGCTGCCTGAGCACCTAACACCTGCTGCTGCCTGAGCACCTAACACCTACTGCTGCTGCCTGAGTACCTAACACCTGCCACTGCCTCACCACCTAACACCTGCCACTGCCTCACCACCTAACACCTGCTGCTGCTGCCTGAGCACCTAACACCTGCTGCTGCTGTCTGAGCACCTAGCACCTGCTGCTGCCTCACCACCTAACACCTGCTGCTGCATCACCACCTAACACCTGCTGCTGCCTGAGCACCTAACATCTGCTGCTGCCTGAGCACCTAATACCTGCTGGTGCCTGAGCCCCTAACACTTGCTGCTGCCTCACAACCTAACTCCTGTTGCTGCTGTCTGAGCACCTAACACCTGCTGCTGCTGCATCACCACCTAACACCTGCTGCTGCTGCCTGAGTACCTAACACCTGCTGCTGCCTCACAACCTAACACCTGCTGCTGCTGCCTGAGCACCTAACACCTGCTGCTGCTGTCTGAGCACCTAACACCTGCTGCTGCTGCCTCACCACCTAACACCTGCTGCTGCCTGAGTGCCTGACACCTGCTGCTGCCTGAGTGCCTGACACCTGCTGCTGCCTGAGTACCTGACACCTGCTGCTGCCTCACCACCTAACACCTGC
This sequence comes from Cherax quadricarinatus, assembly GCF_038502225.1. NCBI lineage: Eukaryota > Metazoa > Arthropoda > Malacostraca > Decapoda > Parastacidae > Cherax > Cherax quadricarinatus. The sequence goes on along the minus strand of NW_027196530.1, from coordinate 5,201 downwards.
TACTGCCTCAGAACCTAACACCTGCTACTACCTGAGCACCTAACACCTGCTACTTCCTGAGCACCTAACACCTGCTGCTGCATGAGCAACTAGCACCTGACATACTCAACACCTGAGCACCTAACTCCTGACACACCAATACCTGAGCACTTAAAACCTGACACTCAACACCTGAGCACCTAACACCTGACACACTCAACACCTGAGCACCTAACACCTGACACTCAACACCTGAGCACCAAACGCCTGACACACTCAACAGCTGAGAACCTAACACTTGATACACTCAACACCTGAGCACCTAACTCCTGTGCACCTAACACAGTTAACAACTGAGCACCTAACACCTGACACAGTCAACACCTGAGCAGGTAACACAGTCAACACCTGAGCAGCTAACACAGTCAACACCTGACCAGGTAGCACAGTCAACACCTGAGCAGGTAAGACAGTCAACACCTGAGCAGCTAACACAGTCAACACCTGAGCAGGTAACACAGTCAACACCTGAGCAGGTAACACAGTCAACACCTGAGCAGGTAACACAGTCAACACCTGAGCAGGTAACACAGTCAACACCTGAGCAGGTAACACAGTCAACACCTGAGCAGGTAACACAGTCAACACCTGAGCAGGTAACACAGTCAACACCTGAGCAGGTAACACAGTCAACACCTGAGCAGGTAACACAGTCAACACCTGAGCAGGTAACACAGTCAACACCTGAGCAGCTAACACAGTCAACACCTGAGCAGGTAACACAGTCAACACCTGAGCAGGTAACACAGTCAACACCTGAGCAGGTAACACAGTCAACACCTGAGCAGGTAACACAGTCAACACCTGAGCAGGTAACACAGTCAACACCTGAGCAGGTAACACAGTCAACACCTGAGCAGGTAACACAGTCAACACATGAGCAGGTAAGACAGTCAACACCTGAGCAGCTAACACAATGCCTGAGCAGCTAACACAGTCAACACCTGAGCAGCTAACACAGTCAACACCTGAGCAGGTAACACAGTCAACACCTGAGCAGCTAACACAGTCAACACCTGAGCAGGTAACACAGTCAACACCTGAGCAGGTAACACAGTCAACACCTGAGCAGGTAACACAGTCAACACCTGAGCAGGTAACACAGTCAACACCTGAGCAGGTAACACAGTCAACACCTGAGCAGGTAACACAGTCAACACCTGAGCAGGTAACACAGTCAACACCTGAGCAGGTAACACAGTCAACACCTGAGCAGGTAACACAGTCAACACCTGAGCAGGTAACACAGTCAACACCTGAGCAGGTAACACAGTCAACACCTGAGCAGGTAACACAGTCAACACCTGAGCAGGTAACACAGTCAACACCTGAGCAGGTAACACAGTCAACACCTGAGCAGGTAACACAGTCAACACCTGAGCAGGTAACACAGTCAACACCTGAGCAGGTAACACAGTCAACACCTGAGCAGGTAACACAGTCAACACCTGAGCAGGTAACACAGTCAACACCTGAGCAGGTAACACAGTCAACACCTGAGCAGGTAACACAGTCAACACCTGAGCAGGTAACACAGTCAACACCTGAGCAGGTAACACAGTCAACACCTGAGCAGGTAACACAGTCAACACCTGAGCAGGTAACACAGTCAACACCTGAGCAGGTAACACAGTCAACACCTGAGCAGGTAACACAGTCAACACCTGAGCAGGTAACACAGTCAACACCTGAGCAGTCACAGTCAACACCTGAGCAGCTAACACAGTCAACACCTGAGCAGTCAACACCTGAGCAGGTAACACAGTCAACACAGTCACAGTCACCTGAGCAGGTAACACAGTCAACACCTGAGCAGGTAACACAGTCAACACCTGAGCAGGTAACACAGTCAACACCTGAGCAGGTAACACAGTCAACACCTGAGCAGGTAACACAGTCAACACCTGAGCAGGTAACACAGTCAACACCTGAGCAGGTAACACAGTCAACACCTGAGCAGGTAACACAGTCAACACCTGAGCAGGTAACACAGTCAACACCTGAGCAGGTAACACAGTCAACACCTGAGCAGGTAACACAGTCAACACCTGAGCAGGTAACACAGTCAACACAACACCTGAGCAGGTAACACAGTCAACACCTGAGCAGGTAACACAGTCAACACCTGAGCAGGTAACACAGTCAACACCTGAGCAGGTAACACAGTCAACACCTGAGCAGGTAACACAGTCAACACCTGAGCAGGTAACACAGTCAACACCTGAGCAGGTAACACAGTCAACACCTGAGCAGGTAACACAGTCAACACCTGAGCAGGTAACACAGTCAACACCTGAGCAGGTAACACAGTCAACACCTGAGCAGGTAACACAGTCAACACCTGAGCAGGTAACACAGTCAACACCTGAGCAGGTAACACAGTCAACACCTGAGCAGGTAACACAGTCAACACCAGAGCAGGTAACACAGTCAACACCTGAGCAGGTAACACAGTCAACACCTGAGCAGGTAACACAGTCAACACCTGAGCAGGTAACACAGTCAACACCTGAGCAGGTAACACAGTCAACACCTGAGCAGGTAACACAGTCAACACCTGAGCAGGTAACACAGTCAACACCTGAGCAGGTAACACAGTCAACACCTGAGCAGGTAACACAGTCAACACCTGAGCAGGTAACACAGTCAACACCTGAGCAGGTAACACAGTCAACACCTGAGCAGGTAACACAGTCAACACCTGAGCAGGTAACACAGTCAACACCTGAGCAGGTAACACAGTCAACACCTGAGCAGGTAACACAGTCAACACCTGAGCAGGTAACACAGTCAACACCTGAGCAGGTAACACAGTCAACACCTGAGCAGGTAACACAGTCAACACCTGAGCAGGTAACACAGTCAACACCTGAGCAGGTAACACAGTCAACACCTGAGCAGCTAACACAGTCAACACCTGAGCAGGTAACACAGTCAACACCTGAGCAGGTAACACAGTCAACACCTGAGCAGGTAACACAGTCAACACCTGAGCAGGTAACACAGTCAACACCTGAGCAGGTAACACAGTCAACACCTGAGCAGGTAACACAGTCAACACCTGAGCAGGTAACACAGTCAACACCTGAGCAGGTAACACAGTCAACACCTGAGCAGGTAACACAGTCAACACCTGAGCAGGTAACACAGTCAACACCTGAGCAGGTAACACAGTCAACACCTGAGCAGGTAACACAGTCAACACCTGAGCAGGTAACACAGTCAACACCTGAGCAGGTAACACAGTCAACACCTGAGCAGGTAACACAGTCAACACCTGAGCAGGTAACACAGTCAACACCTGAGCAGGTAACACAGTCAACACCTGAGCAGGTAACACAGTCAACACCTGAGCAAGTAACACAGTCAACACCTGAGCAGGTAACACAGTCAACACCTGAGCAGGTAACACAGTCAACACCTGAGCAGGTAACACAGTCAACACCTGAGCAGGTAACACAGTCAACACCTGAGCAGGTAACACAGTCAACAAGACACAGATATGATCATGTCTGGCGACTTAATACACAATATTTCATGGGTCAAACTCTCTCTATGTATCATCTAGCACATGAATGTTGTATTGTAATAAAGGCAGGTGTTACTCACCTGTGTTAGACACCACAGGTGTTACTCACCTGTGTTAGACACCACAGGTGTTACTCACCTGTGTTAGACACCACAGGTGTTACTCACCTGTGTTAGACACCACAGGTGTTACTCACCTGTGTTAGACACCACAGGTGTTACTCACCTGTGTTAGACACCACAGGTGTTACTCACCTGTGTTAGACACCACAGGTGTTACTCACCTGTGTTAGACACCACAGGTGTTACTCACCTGTGTTAGACACCACAGGTGTTACTCACCTGTGTTAGACACCACAAACACTGTTTATTGTTCACTTTATCACAACAACAACAACACAAGTTCTTCTTTGTTGGGTTTATAAGAGTCACTGACGACTTACTCAGTATCGACTCCGGCTTCCCGATGTTCCACTCTGGCTTCCCGATGTTCCACTCCGACTTCCCGATGTTCCACTCCGACTTCCCGATGTTCCACTCCGACTTCCCGATGTTCCACTCCGACTTCCCTATGTTTCATTCTGGCTTCTCGATGTTTCACTCCGGCTTCCCGATGTTTCATTCTGTCTTCTCGATCTTTCACTCCGGTTTCTCGATGTTCCACTCAGTCTTTCCGATGTTTCATTCTGGCTTCTCGATGTTTCACTCCGGCTTCCCGATGTTTCATTTTGGCTTCTCGATGTTCCACCCGGCTTTCTGATGTTCCTGGAGTTCAACTGGAGAGAGTTCCGGGGTCAACGCCCCCGCGGCCCTGTCTTTGACCAGGCTTCATGGTGGATCAGGGCCTGATCATCCAGTCTGTTACTGCTAACTGCATGCAAACCAACATACGAACCGCAGCCCGGTTCGTCAGGTACCAACTTTAGGTGTTTGTCCAGTGCCTGCTTAAGACAGCCAGGGGTCTATTGGTAATCCCCTTTATGTATGCTGAGAGGCAGTTGAACAGTCTTGGGCCTCTGACACTTATTGTGTTGTCTCTTTATGTGCTAGTGACCCACTCCAGCTTCCCGATGTTCACCCAACATTTGTTGCTCAAAAGATTTTTCAGATATTGCCACCGAAGTGGCTAGTTTATTGTGTACCCCATATTGCACACCCCATATTGTGCACCCCATATTGTGCACCCCATATCGTGCACCCCATATTGTGCACCCCATATCCATCCTGTGGACGGTAGCGCAAGAGCATATGGATACACAAAAAACCTAGGAACTAGGCCCAAAAGGGTTAACAGGAATACATATGGATTTATATTTACATTTCTATAGTTCACTTATCTGTTACAAGCAAATTTAGGAAATTTGCTTAGTATATCTGGTATCTTATTTTCATTAATAAGATATCTTGACATGTCACATAGGTTATTATACTGTCTGTCTCTGTATTCCTCAATAAGTGGACAATTAAGCACATAGTGTTCAAGACAGTGACCATATGCCTGATCACATATCTTACATTTAGTTTGATCATCATCTGTGTGTCTCCCAAACTGTTAGAAGAACTTGTAACTAAGTCTAAGCCTGGCCACTACAACATCAGTCAGTCTGTTCACATTGCAAGTTGCTCCATAAACA